>NC_059379.1:36027379-36132379 GCF_019703515.2 Myxocyprinus asiaticus | reverse complement strand
AAACGCGTCAACCGAGTCTAACCACCTCTCCCTGACCAGTTCAGAGTCGCGATTAAAAACGCGCAAGAAGATCGCCAAGATGGTCTTTGCGCTCGTGCTGCTCTTCACCTTCTCCTGGCTGCCACTCTACGCTGTGGACATCTGGATCGACTCCAACATTCCCAGCTTTCCAGATCGAGATGATGAGCTTAACAACGTCAGGCATCACTGGATTCTCCAGAGCAGACCCTTTGCGCAATGGCTGGGGCTCACCAACTCATCCCTCAATCCTCTGTGCTACTGCTTTATCGGAAACTTGTACAGATCAGCCAAAAGATTCAGAAGAAGCTACAGAAAGAAAATCTCATCTGTCTTCAGTCAGACGAATCAGTCAGTAAGCAGTTCTTCTGCGCGTAAAGCCCAGCAGCAGCACTCCGGATCATCTCGGAGATCTTGTTCCGAAATAAGGAGATGTAGGAGCTACACTATTTTCAGACTGACCAAAAGTAAGAGTTTGTCTGCAACGACTGTGTGTGAAACAGTATTTGACTGACTTAATGGAGTGAGTGAAAATAATAAAACAAAGCTTGGAACAATTTTGGAAATGTGAACTGGGTAACACTTTATAATAATTGAGGTCATTTAAACGGTACACACACAGTCTCTCTCTCTCTCTCTCTCTCTCTCTCTCTCTCTCCACACACACACACACACACACACACACACACAAACACACACATATTGACATCAGCTTGACAAGGAAAGTGACAACACAAGTAAGTCAAGACATTACAGTAATGAATATAATAAACACAAGGTGGACTGCATAGTAAAATGACATTATGCCTCTTTTTAAACTATTTAAAAAACAATCTCAAATAGTCTGTTATTGCTGCATTGTGGTATAAATAATGAACTAGGGCATTTTATGTTTCGATTAAAATAAGTATGTGTAGGTGTATTTATTAAACATATATTAAAGTTAAAATGTTCACTGTTTAACAACTATTGGATGAAAGTTGTCCATTTAATGCATGTTGCAATATTTTAAGATGCATTTGCATATGACTCATTAATCATTTATGAGCACCTTTATAAGCACTTAACAAATGCAAGTTTAATTTAAAGTGTTACCATTATTATTATTATTATTATTATTATTATTATTGTTATTATTATTTTATTTAATAGTGATGGAGCAACACAATTTGCGTGAAAAGAAATGATCCGATAAGTCTGATTTAATCTATATGATCTAATCTATATGATTTCAATCATATAGAATTAAAGGCAAATAAAAGAGGGCCTTTTACCCCACATTTAAACAAATGGCATACACTTGTTACAGGTGTACAAAACTGCTTAACAAATGAGTATTTAATGTGCATTTAATTATTTTCAAGGTATTTCTAACTTTTTTTTTTAAATGCATTGATCTAATGATCTGTTGAATATCATGTTATAAGCCTACCAATATTTATTATACTGCATGTTATATTATAATCAGTGTTGATACTGAAAAACAGTTATCCACTACAAATTACCTTTGTACTTTTTGCTCTCTAAAACTGTAATACAATTACATTACTCATTACTTTATTTTATTTTTATTTTATTTTTAATTTTCTCCCCTTTTCTCCCCAATTTGGAATGCCCAATTCCCAATGTGCTCTAAGTCCTCGTGGTGACGTAGTGACTCACCTCATTCCGGGTGGCGGAGGACGAATCTCAGTTGCCTCCACGTCTGAGACTGTCAATCTGTGCATCTTATCATGTGGCTTGTTGAGCGCGTTACCGCGGAGACATAGCGCATGTGGAGGCTTCACACTATTCTCTGTGGCATCCACGCACAACTTACCACGCGCCCCACTGAGAGCGAGAACCACATTATAGCGACCACGAGAAGGTTACCTAATGTGACTCTACCCTCCCTAGCAACCGGGCTAATTTGGTTGCTTAGGAGGCCTGGCTGGAGTCACTCAGCACACCCTGAACTCGAACTCACGACTCCAGGGGTGGTAGTCAGTGTCTTTACTCACTGAGATACCCAGGCCCCCACTCATTACTTTTAAGTTATTTTCTAAAACACTTTTCAAAGAAAAGTTTTTGTTTTCCCTTTCAACAAATTCAAAATAATGTCTGTATTTCCTCCTTGTTCATTGTTGCATGCAAGTCAATACTCAGCAACACTCATTTCGGACTTTTCAGCTGTCACAGGAACACACATAGATGGACATAATTTTAAATGCATACTTCATAAATAATCATTTTTTAGAGTAATGTGTAACCCATGTACCTAAAAGCAGTTAACTTAATTGAAAGTCAGTAACTGTAATCTGATTACACAAATTTAAAATGCAATGCATTACACTATATTTTTATTAAAAATATAATTAGATTACTGTGAATTATTTCTTTGTAATCAGATAACACCAAACACTGATAATAATATTAAATGTAATGTTATAATATTTGTTAGCTATTAATGGAAGTTATTATTATGTGTTACTTTTAATCATGTATCTTGATTATTTTGTTGTTTACCTTTGTAATTATATTCAGTTCAATGAATACCAGATTGTTTTGAAAATTATAAGATATTCCATTAGTCTATGTGAATGGAAAATTGTACTGGGGCCAACCAAAAGTGTGTGACTCAAGCTAAAATTAATGGTCTCGTCGATGGGCTTTAGGCCTGACGTGTGGTTGTCTGTTATTCCCACAAATCCTTCCAAGGCAGAAATATGAAGAGCTCTGCATAATATATATTCCTACTCTTATACATGGTGACTGTATCATTGCACCACTTTCCACACAGTCTCTCTCATCCACTGTATCCAGTTCAAGACACAAGACATTCTACTGTGCTGTGGTTCCCAGAGGGTTGTACAATATAATTCCAAATAGGAAGGAAAATGAGAAACATAATGCAGATTTTTCTGAAATGTAGTTCTCTGTAACAAAAAAGACAAACTTTGCATGAGAAAAACTTGACTCTTCCCTGCAATTTGTTGTCACTATGATGTGCACAAGTGAACACATTGGTGAATGGTAGCCTCGTAATTAAGTGAAACAAGTCTCTTTAATTTCCTTTGAAATTACATTAATTTCACATTATTGAAAAGCATGAAAAGCTAGCATGTAGGCTGCAGTATATCACAGAAATCATTATCGGCCAGCTTTGTATCATTAACGGAAAACCAGCTGTGCAGTTTTCTTACAAACAAACACAAACATGTATTACAAGATCTATATCGATAAATCAAAGAGCTACATAAATATCACCACTGATCATATTGTAAACTGGACATAAGCAGTATGTTTAGAGACTTATACTTTATAAATTACAGAATAAGAAAACTCTGTGCATGTACAGTAATACGCTTTGTTCAACTAATTTTATTGTTTTTTTTAAATAAAAATTGAGTATTTCATTTTGAACATTAAAACAGTTTTGCCATCATAATATTTTGTCTTTTAAGCTTTAAATATACATATATATATATAGTGTACATATTACGCACCATAATGTTATATACACACTATATAATAGTCTTTCTTGATATCTTGTACAATGTTCTGCTTAAATGAAGAAAAAATAAAACCATTGCATTGTGTTGTTTTATGCTTGATGTAGCAATTACAGTTCCCATGTGCAGCGGAAGCGCAGTGGAAAATTATCTCGACTTTTTGCAAATATATTAGGGCTTTTTTCTCTTATATGAATGTTATGAATAGGCCTGATTCATCTTTGCACTGTATTCTGATTTCTGATTATTTATTTTTGCGCTGTTCATAGCTTTTTGAACCTGTATTTCTCTCTAATAAATCCCGAGAGTGCCCTGCATGATTGCATTTATTTGAAAAGAATGTCTGCCACAAATACGCTCCATTCCGACATTCAAAACAAATTAACATAATTTTAGTGTAATAAAATCTCTGTCCTGTATGTTTTTAATGTGATAAAATCGCTTAAAGCATTTACGGCATTGCAGTATCATGGCAATAAAAATGTAATATTGGATATAGGTTTACATTGAAAAGGTTATTAATCGATTTTATCACACTAAAATGATGTTAATATTTATAATGTATACATCCTGTGGCTGTAATTTTGAAATGGTGTGCATTTTAACATATATGAACTGGCCTCATTCACATCCATTGTAAGCACCTGACTGTAAGCACAATTTCTTCTTTTTTTTCTTTTTTTTTTTTGAAATAAATGAGGGACGAGCCAAAATATTTTTGTGGTTTGCCACAAATGCTGTTATTGAGCTTCACCCCGGCCCACTCTTGGCTACGCCACTGCTTCAAGTAAGTGTTTATTCTGATTAATATCTGGTGCCACATGTAATCCTAAATGTCGCTGACTTTCGATTATTTGTAATGTTTTGACATGGAAAAAACTTTTTTGTCACATTTTTAAAAAATATATAATGCAATCTTTAAGAATCACAATGAATGTTCACAGCATACTGAATTATCCAGATGTCCAGCAATAACATTGGAGTCATATAATCCAATGTTCATTATTGCCATGTTCTGTTTTTTATTTTGAGGACAGAGGAAAAACTTGTGAGTACACTAAATAAATTATAGTTGCTTTCTCATCACACTCATCACACTGCAGATACGAGTCTCTCTTATCTAATATCAATAATAGGCTTTCTAAATTGGTATCTATTCAGCCCAGCTGCTGAGTGTACTCTAATGCATCAGTTTAACCAATGGGTTATTTTTCAAAGGCCTCTTTGTTTCAGATCAGGTTGACTGCCCATCTTTGAGAACAAAATAGTGTGGAGGTGAAGAGAGCTGCCCAATTAACAACAACTCCTGAGTCACATTCATTACTTCTGTCAGGAACAGGAAAAGTAGCAATGACCCTGTGTGTAAAATGTTATTACATGAAGTAAATCAAACAATACAATAATACATTATTAATCCCCATAGGCAAGTGCGATTTGATTTGGGGCATACAGAATGCAATAGGCAAACAGATGCAGACACTGAAAGGCACAGGTTAAGATGCTAAGACAATGTACATGACTGTTTTGCATTAAAAAAAAAAAAAAAATACAATGTACAAAAAATAAGGAGAAAAAAAAATATCTAAAAGTGTCCGTAATATACAGTGGCCCAAATGTATTTGGACAGTTTTAGACAGTTCACTTAAAAATGTGTGAAACAACATATCAGACATATCAAAAAATCAAACATCACTTTTCTGAGCCATTTTTATGATGACTATTTTTACAGTTTCTCATTTCTGTCATTTACTTCCAGTTTTTTTTTTTTTTTTTTTTTCACTTTTCTGGAATTTTCCTGGATAATTGCATGGCTGTATTACAATAACAATTATAGTTAGGAAACTGTGTCTAGACATGGGGTCTAAGAGCACACAAGTCAATGTAAATGAACAAAGTTTATATTATCTTTAAAAAACCTCAGCGCTTTAATCAAGCAACAGAGCTGAAATGATTTGCAAGGAGTTGCACAGAAGCAGGAAAATGAGGTTTTTGGCACAAAGGAGAAGATTTGCATGTAAATGTCAATTTAATATGAGAAATCAGACATATTTACATAATTGTCTATTATTTATTATTTTAATCCATGTTTATTCCACTTTAACTGTGTTATTTTGCATTTGCCTGCTGAATAGATTACAAGTTAGCTTAATATTTGACCTGAATACTTAGTGATGTATGAAACATTATAAAGGGACCACACAACTAGAACTATTTAGATTTTACGTACTTACAGTATATTTGCAGATAAATTAATTCCCAGAAAGATATGGAGCTCTATTCCCCCTGAAATGCTTTTAAATAAAATTACTGAAACTCTCATCACTTCTTCCCTGCTCTAATTCTAGAAGAGAAAAGTTCTGAATGTGTCAGGTCATTTAAAGTAACCAATCATTGCAATAACATCACAATAAAACATTCAATGGCTCCGAATTGTAAGAAACTGACTTTCAACTCTATTTAGTTTGAACTTTTAGTTCACCCAAAAATGAAAGGGATGTTGCCATTTACTCAATTTCACATCATTTCAAACCCATATGACTGTCTTTCTTCAGTATGGGGCATGATGTCACTCTATAAAAAGCTGGTAACACCACATGGTAATACAGTAATGTTTCCTTTGTTAAGGGGTTCATTAATGACTAATAATAATTAATTTACAACTGTACTATAAATAATTGAGGTGGTTATAACATGCAGAATCTTTTATGCAACTTTGCCAAATAGTGAGCCATTTTATCTCACATGTTATAAATGCTTATTATAACACACTTATTCAACATTATTAACCTATGAAAATATACCTTAATGTAAAGTGGACAGACGTGAAGCATTTATTAAAGCTGAAGCTGTGATGTGTGTGAGCTCCTGCCCCTTTCATTCACAAATCTAAAGGTGCCCTTCTAGCAGAATTAAATTAAAATTGTTAAATAAAACTAAATTAAAATCTTGTAATAATCTCACAATAAGTGCAGAGCCTTTGAAATGGGTACTCTGAAGGGAACACAGTATTAGAATGTGCCTTTCATCTTGTGGAAGGGCCCATTCATTTTCTCACTTTCGTTTGGAATGAGTTTTCGAGTGTTGTCCCCTCCCGCAGCAGTGCCCTTTGAGAGAGCAAAAATGTAGTTTTTAATTCGCCCCGGAGCATCGAAGTGGTGTCACGGAGCATCAGCTGTTTTTTTATTCTGTTTGAGTTTCATGAAGTTAAAAGCGAAACGCAGTAGCGGTTCAAGCTTGTATGGTGCCCTGGGCAAAACCCGCCTCAAGGGGGGTGGGGATGCAGGCGCTCCATGCAAGATGCTGCCCTGGGCAGCTGCCCATGTTGCCCATGCCTAAATCCTCCACTGGTGAAATGTGACAGAAGATAGCTGTTTTCAGCATATAAACTCTAAAAGCTTTTTTTCTCCAGGCCATTGATTTAATATGTCAGTGAAATAATGTGTTGTTTTCTATTCGCAAACTAGATTGGCACGATGATTTGACCATATGTTTGACAGTTTGTGTAGAGTAAAATAATCATATTTCATAAGTTATGGAAACGGAACACTTCTAATTTGTCAGCAAATTAAAAAGCACCTGGCAAGAGTTGGTTATATTGCCTGTATGCATTGTAAAGTCTTTAAAACGACATACATTTTTTATTATTGAGGAGTAGTGATTAATTCTTTTGATGATTTCTTTTTCAGCACTGAATGTCAAAAGTAAAACATGATTATGTATTATTATTACAGTAGTTTCTGCCTGCAATGCAGGCAGCATGAATAATAATTAATATGTAACTAAACATATTTACATACTTTGAACTCATTTTTGACACTACAATAATTTAATAAATACTTTTGAATCCAGAAATTACATTGTTTCCGTTGCTTTTGTTTATTTATGAAACATATAGTTAGCATTTTGGCTGTGTACTCACAGAACGATGCTAACACACCAGCACAGAGCTATAAACGCAAACCAACACAGGTAGATAAAATGTCCACTCCATGTATTGTGTTGTAAGTCTATCAACAGATTAATACTCGATTGCTACCGCATTTCCGACATCACATGGCACACCTGCAGTATAGACAGCTTTATTAATTATAATGGGAGCGGTCGCATTGTTTTCAGTGATATAAATTTTAAACGTCTTTTATAGAATACTGCCATTAACTGAAGGAGCTGTCTGTTACAGGCAAAGCCAGTTTGGTTTTTGTTTAAACTAGTAGACTAATCACTTTCAGAAAAATACAATGGTAAAACCATTTTTGGACATGTGAGCTACCCATTCAAATGGTGACTTGGCCAGAATGGAAGCAGCAGAGATACAATGATAACGTGAGAGTGCAGAGATGAGAGAAGTGAAAAGAGTGATGAGACAAGAGAAAGATTAGAGCCCTATAAAAAAAATAAAATAAAAAAAAATAATAATAAAAAGGTGCCGTCACCAGGGTAATACCATGGTACTGATTTTACAAGTATTCCAATAGATAGTCATAGTACTCCAAGATACTTAAAAAAATACCATGGTTTTACTATGACGGATGTCAAAAACATGGGATTATCACAGACCATGTCTGAAAAAAAAAAAAATATAAACATGAAAACCAGCACTCTACAAACATGTAGATATGGTGCTCACTGTCACTCACACAAACACTAAACACCATCAGGGTAACACATGTGAAATTATGTAATAAACATTAACTAAACTACATAAAATATAACACAAAACACCCCAATGTAGACAACTAATATTAAAAATAAACATAACTATTCCCATAAAATATAATGAAATGTAATGCGTCACGCAGAGAATTCTGGGAACGCCTGATTATTGTTCTTTTCCGTAATTTTAACAATAATTCACCGTAAAAAGTATATGTACTCACTTGTTAAACATAATTTAAATTTTTACCATTAATTATATGGGGAAATCATATTTTTTACATCTAAAAAAATTTAATTTTTACATCATTTTACCATAAAACTACATATATTTTAAATATATTTAAATTTGAACCATATATTTTAAGGTAACTACTCGTTAACCAATTTACGTTTTTTACCAGTAGCATTTTTAAAGTCTTTTACCATTGCATTTTTTTTACAGTGTGATCTTCCCCGATCTGACTTTTATAAATAAAATTAAAAAATATTGTTGTCCTGAGAATCTTATTCAACCGTTCATTTAAAACCTTTTTTATTTCCCTACTGCAAAAAAAAAAAAAGGCAATTGTAATGGTATTTTTCTTGGGAAACAATAGAAGGCCATGCTCCCCCGGGATAATTTTTATTTGCAAAAAGCAACATCCAGGCATTCAATTTTGGTGACTTTGGGAGCATGCTTTTTGTGTGGCATTAAGACCCTGGCATACTCACTGAGAAGTTCTTCTTTGTTCTTCGCTCAGAGCCAAAAAGAAGTTCGAAACAGCTAAGCAACGGTATATAATCACGAGCCGATTCAGGACGTCGCTAGACCAATTACTTGAAAAAAAAAAGATTCTTATTCACGTATTGTGCATTACTATTTCTGGTCACAGCTGATTTAGCACAACCCCAAGTGAAGAAAAAAAAATTTATATTTATTTTCACATCCTTTGAAAAGAAAATGTAATATGTGTGTTTGTTTGACATGGTATGTACTGTATGTGTATGTAAATTCATGTACAAAAAGGCAACAGAAACTTGACTTCAGTTCCTCTGAACTGTGGCCTAAATCTTCAAGGCTGCTGCTCTGGAAGTCTTTACCCATCTGTAAAGACTGTGATGTTCCTTTAATCCTGCTGTCAGGCACACGGGGTCTGAGCCAGGCAGGGGAGAGACTCCCCAAAACTCTAGACACACCACTACACACACCACATGACAAGCAAATCAGGGACTAGCCACTAATATATCATCTCAATGGACTATTTTTCGCATGAACAAGGGAAGCTAGCAGAGGGAGCATTATTTGGGCTAAATAAGGCAGAGAAGACAACACTGATAGCATAATGCACTTCAAACGTCTGAATAGCAATAACATTTACTGTATGGGGAAAATGTCTCCTTAATGCAAATATTCATAGTTTCGGCCTAATAGTTGCCTAATGGCTTGTTTAATTATGGAATCACTACACTTAGAGAATGTTCACCCAATTTTCTTTACTTCGTAGCAAATAAACAAATCACAGATATGACACAAAACATTTTTGTTTAATAGCTGAGCATTCTGGCTTTGTGAAACATCCCTCAAACAAACTAAATTACATTATTTTAATTAATGGCATATTTTTTTCCAGATCAAGTAGAGAAAAAAATTATGAAATCCCTCAATGTTGAGAAAAAATAATTGAATCATCAACAAAAAAATCACAATTAGTACTTTGTTGCTCCTCCTCTGGCTTTTATGACAGCCTGAATTCTTTGAGGCATGGACTTCACTAATGATTAATGAAAAACAATTTCTCCATCAAGCAGGTTCCAACTTTCTCGAATAGCGGTTGATAGAGCAGCTTTGCAGGATGGAGCCTTGTCATGGACCAATTTTTTCAATTTCCTCCATAAATTTTCAATCGGATTGAGATCCAAACTGTTTGCTGGCCATGTCACTGAGTTGATATGCCTTTCCTGAAGAAAAGCTTTAACACTCTTTGCTCTGTGGCAAGATTATCATCCTGAAAAATGACTTCATCATCACCAAACCTATTTTCTATCGATGGAATGAGAAAAGTGTACAAAATTTCAATGTACACCTGTGCATTGACTGTTGAGATAATGATTGCCATCTCCCCTGGTCCTTTACCTGACATGCAACCTCATATCATAAATGACTGGGGAAATTTGATTGTTTTCTTCAGGCAGTCATCTTTATAAGTTTCATTAGAACGGCACCAGACAAAAGTTCCAGCATCATCACCTTGGCCAATGCAGATTTGTGATTCATCACTGATTATCACTTTCATCCAATCATCTCTTTAGCCCACTGTAGCCTTGCTTTCTTCTGTTTAGGTGTTAGTGCTGGTTTTCATTTGACTTTTCTATATGTAAATCCCATTTCATTCAGCTGATTTCTGACAGTTCTGTCACAAACATTGACTCCAGTTCCGCCAATTTGTTTTTCATTTGTTATGTTGTGCATTTTCTATTTTCGAGGCATATTGCTTTGATTTTTCTATCCTGATGATTTGACATCTTCCTTGGTCTACCCGTATGTTTTCCTTTTATAACCTTCCCATTTTGTTTATACTTGGACCAAATTTTAGACACAGCCGACTGGGAACAACCAGCTTCTTTTGCCACACTCCGTGTTGGATTTCCTTCTTGAAAGAGTTTTATAATCCTTTCCATTGTTTCAATTGACAACTGTCTTGTTGGGGTCATGTTTCCTTTCAATTAACCAAGTCCAGCAGCTCGTTAAGGTCTGTAAGCACTCTCTTTTAACTGCAGACTAATTTGCATTTTTAGACTTTCCTCAACATTGAGTGATTCCATAATTTTTTCCTCTACTTGATCTGGAAAAAAATATGCCATAAATTAAAATAATTTAATTTAATTTGTTTGAGGGATGTTCAGATTTTAAACAAAATTTGTTTTGTGTCATATTTGTGATTTGTTTATTTGCTACAAAGTAAAGAAGCTGGGTGAACATCCTCTAAGTGTGGTGTATTCATAATTTTTGCCAGGGGTTGTATTCAAGCAGCTTTCCAATCTGCTGTTGATCTTACAAACAGGTAGTCCTGTCCCCAACTCACACCACTGGTGGAATCCAACATTTATGAAATAATTTAAGACTAATGCCAATCGGAAAATGAAAAACCTATCAAAGAAAATGTCATAGTTGTGACCACAAGAATGTGATCAACATCTGAATGACAATGCTGGGTCATAAAAAAAATTTTTTTAAAAAAGTTTGATAGCTTAGATAATTAAGAATGAGCGCTGACATTGTGAGAGTAGCTCAGTGGTTTCTTTCAAAAACACTGCAGATCTATGAATAGAGCTTGAAAATTATATAGGGGATCAAGACTGTTGGTTGGCACACTTTGCATCCTTTGTTGAATGTCTCTGGTGGAACAAACGTTAAGAAACCCCAAATAGGTGCAAGTGAAAGCTTAGGTTCTTAGGTTAAAATCAAACACATTCAATGTCTCCATAAATTAGTAACACATTGGTAACACTTTAAAATGGAACAACCCCATTCCTTCTCACCTTCTCCAGGCCATTTCTCCATCCATCCTACCTGCACTCACACACATAATTAACACATCTCTACTTACAGGCGCTTTTCCCACTAAATTTAAGCAGGCTCGAGTAACCCCGCTGCTGAAGAAACCCGCACTTAATCCCACATAAATAGAACACTACAGACCAGTCTCTCTCATCCCATTCATGGCAAAAACACTTGAAAGGGCAGTTTTCAATCAAATCTCTGCCTATCTCTCACAGAACAAGCTGCTGGATGACAATCGGTCAGGCTTTAAAAGTGGACACTCCACTGAGACTCCCTGCTGTCTGTCACTGAGTCGCTGAGACGGGCGAAAGCTGAATCCAGATCATCAGTCCTGATTATGCTGGACCTCTCTGCAGCCTTTGATACAGTCAACCATCAGATCTTACTCTCTACCCTCTCCTCGCTGGGCATCACAAGAACTGTGCTTAACTGGTTTAATTCCTATCTCTCAGGTAGGTCCTTCAAGGTAGCCTGGAGAGGTGAGGTATCCAAGCCACATCAGCTACTTACTGTGGTACCTCAGGGATCAGTGCTTGGGCCACTTCTCTTCTCTATATACACAACATCGCTGGGACCCATCATTCAGGCACATGGTTTCTCTTACCACTGCTATGCTGATGACACGCAAATCTACTTGTCTTTCCAGCCCAACGACACCACAGTGACTGCTTGAATTTCTGCCTGCCTGGCGGACATCTCGGCCTGGATGAAGGAGCACCACCTGCAACTCAACCCAGCCAAGACTGAACTCCTTGTCTTTCCAGCCAACCCTGCTGTTGAACACAACATCACAGTGCAGCTGGGTGCAACTACAGTAACGCCTTCCAAATCGGTCAGAAATCTAGGGGTAACCATCGACAACAGACTCAATTTCACAGACCACATCTCAAAGACCGCAAGATCATGTAGATTTACACTCTACAATATTAGGAAGATAAGACCCTTCCTCTCTGAACATGCCACACAACTGCTTGTCCAGTCACTGGTCATAACTAGACTGGACTACTGTAATGCTCTCATTGCAGGCCTCCCTGCATGTGCAATTAGACCCCTCCAAATGATCCAGAATGCAGCAGCACATCTGATCTTTAATGAACCAAAGAGAGCACGTTACACCACTCCTTGTCTGTCTCCACTGGCTGCCGGTTGATGCACGTATAAAATTCAAGGCTCTGATGCTGGCATACAGAACAGTCACTGGGTCTGCTCCAGCATACCTAAAATCATTTATGCAGAGCTACGCGCCCACTAGAAGCCTGCGGTCGGCTAAGGAACATCGCCTTGTTGTACCAACACAAAGAGGCACCAAAACACTTTCCTGGACTTTCAGCTTCATCGTACCACGTTGGTGGAACGACCTTCCCAACTCCATCCGTGAAGCTGACTCCCTCTCTGTCTTCAAAAAACGACTAAAAACACATCTTTTCCATGAGCACTCAACCAGTCAAAAAAAAAAAAAAAAAAAAAAAAAAAATATATATATATATATATATATATATATATATATATATATATATATATATATATATATATATATATATATATATATATTTCTGTTGCACTTTATTCTGTTTTGAATACTATTATGATGCTAGTGATACTTTGTAATACAGGACTTTTTATACCACTGTCTCCTAAGATGATTCGCTTATGTTTCCTCTTTTGTAAGTTGCTTTGGATAAAAGCGTCTGCCAAATGAATAAATGTAAATGTAAATGTAAATGTAAAATAAGGTTCCATTTGTTAACATTAGTTAACAACATTAGTTAACATGAACTAAGATAGAGCAATACTTTTACAGTATTTATTCATATTTGTTAATGTTAATTTCAACATGTACTAATACATTTTTTAAATCAAATGTTGTATATGTTAACTTTAATAAATGTACTATGAACTAACATGAACTAACAGGGAATAATTTTTATTTATTATATATTTTGTATATATTTATTATAACTACCATTAACAAAGATGAATAAATACTGTAATAAAATATGTTGTTCATTGTTAGTACATGATACTAAATGCATTTACTTATGTAAACAAATGTAGCCTTATTATAAAGTGCTACCCAAATTTGTTTAAGATTAAAATTTTGATTGATTCAAAGAAGACAAAGAAAAACAAAACATACGTATATACAATGAATCAACATTTAACTCCCACTACTACCCCTTCCGCATAAGACGCACCCTTGCATCTCTAGATACAGACTTGACGTTCTTTTGAATCCTAGCCCACACTCCCTCCTCCAATTCCAAATTAAAATCTTTCTCCCATAATCTCTTGATAGAACTTAAAGCTCCGTTCCCCAGACTCTGCCGCTTTAGGGGGGTTATGCTACTCCCAAAAATAGTAGAGAGCAGGTGGCACAACTTTAAATACCTATAAAACTGAGATCTGGGAATCACAAAATATTGAACCAAATTATCAAAGGATCTCAACACTCCACTCTCATATAGGTCACCGAGTGTAGTAATCCCCCTCACAATCCACTCTGACCAGCAGAAAGGGGACTTATTAATACATAATTTTGGGCTCAGCCATACGCTCGAGGCAACATTTAAATAAATGTCAGAATTAAACACTCTGGACACTTTTGTCCGTAGCGAGTGCAAATGCGAGATAACGGGCTGTAACTTAACTTCTCTGGTTAGTTTGATAAAGAGGCTTTGCAATGGCGCAGTAGGGGCAAGAACTTCCTGTTCAATACAAAACCAGGGAGGGGCTCTCTCAGGTGGAAGTGACCAATGAGCCAAATGCATAATAATAAAACAAAATCTTGGGTAGTTCGGGAGAGGGAGAGCTACAGGCAGCTGACCTGTATGTGTGTGTGTGTTATTTTGCTTTAAGTTAATCATTAAATGATTATTTATATTGGCAAGCCGGTTCTCACCTCCTCCTTTCCATTTTACCCCTTTACATTGGTGCCGAAGCCTGGGAAGGAGGAGGGATGTGCCATAGTAGAGTCCTCGCCACTACCATCCACCCCAAAGGAGCAGCTGCAGCCATCCGCCGGTGGACTGAGGAGCCCGGCCGCCTGAAAGCAGAGGAACGACCGTCGACTGCGAGGGGCGGAGGAGACCCCTTCCGGCAGCTAAAATGCAGCGGGGTCAAAGATAAGACCGCCGTCCGCGAGCGGGAAGGGGCTTACTGCCGACCGCCTGGAGCAGGAGAACTGCTGCCAGGGGTGGAGGAGACCCCTACCATCCACCAAAACGTGGCGGGGCGTGCCGTCCGCCAGGGGCTGGAGGACTGCTGCCGATCCACCTGGGGAGGAGCAGCTGTCATCCACTAGGGGGTGGAGGAATGACCAAGGACCAGGCTACGGCGTACCAGAGAACAGGCGAGTACATTTTTTTTCCCTCTCTCTTCCCCGCAGTCGCTCCGTGTTGGCCTTTCCCTCTGTTTTTTGTTTTTCCCAGCCCCTTGTCTCCCTCCAAGGTCCAAGAAGGCGGGAAAGGGAGGGAGGAGTGTGGCAAGGAGGAGGGCGGGGCCAGGCCGTGATGATGCACGCCCGGCCCCTAATCAGGCTAATCAAGCCCACGTGAGAGAGAGAGCTACAGGCAGCTGCCCTGTATGTGTGGCTGGAGTCTCTGATGAATTCCAACAATTCGGAGGTTCGGGTGGCTGGAGTCTCTGATGAATTCCAACAATTCAGATGTTGTTTTCGCCGGCTACGATTCTCAAGGTCTTCCAACTTTTCCAAATCCATCTTGGTCGCTAGTGGGTTAGCAGCTAATTCCCTCTCCGAAGACTCCAGATAATCGATACGTTTCTCGACGTCCGACACTGTTGTAACCACTCTTGAATTTCGTCTCCATGGCAGTGATCGATCGACTTATTACAGCAAGATCCTCCAAGTCAGCTACGACCTTCGCCAGCATTGCTACATGCTCGACAGTTGACGCTGAATCTCTCCAGCCGCACCATCCAAACTGAGTCCCCGGGCTGCGGCCCTGTCTGGGGTATCAGCTTGAGCACGTAAGTGTCTTTTAATGTCTCCAGAGCCTGAGGATTTTGAATTCTTTGACATATTGTCTTCATAGAACAGTTATGGATCAGGGTGTATAGAATCTCACCTGTTTATGACATAAAAAGTATTAAAAACTAGCAAAGTGCGCAGAGCTCGCCGTTCACCTCCAACCCTCGCATGGCGCCGTGCAACTCACCTACCCAAATGTTTTAATGACTTTTGTTAATACAGATTACAATTATGCTACTGTATGCCTTAGTGCCAACCAAGCCCATTTTTGGTCACAGGTTCTGGGGATGGTTCAGATGGTGTTAAAACACTAAAGTTTTAGAAGAAAGTCAACACACGGAAAGTTTATTTTAAAGCAGAACAACTAAAATCAACACGTTATTCTTATATCATTAATATGAGTAATAATTATGTAATTAATATGATCATGTTAATGTATGATTAATTTGTTTTTTATTTACTATGAAAAATGTGCACTTATATAAATTTGTATAAATATATAAATCTTTACTTTTATAAACTCAAGCAGTATAAATGTATAAATGTAAAAATGTACATAATTCATAACTAATTGTATCATTGGCTTGACTTGAACCATGTGTATGTGTAAGAGGCCTAATAATAATAAAAACAACAACAACAATTAATTATATTATTATTATACATTTTTTATTTCATACACAGTAGATGTTTATGTAGAGGTTTTAAGTTGGTAAATAGTGTGTATGAATTGTTATCTATTCTTTTTTTATATACCCAATGTGCTAACCATACCCACTCACACTCTTTTTGTAAATTATGTTAGTGAGCTAGCCCAGCATAGCTTTTCACAGGCTTGCAAATCTTAAATATAACTGGTACCCATCACTATTAACTAAAATTAATACATTTTAAAAATCTTCATCAGTAATTGATAACATTTTAGCAGAGGGCTTTCATTTTTATTTTGACACAGATTAAAATGAAAAGTTGTCTTTACCTTAACAGATTTTAACATTCAAATGCCCTGGCAGAATCAATCAGTGGAGGTCAAAAAGGCAAACATTTAGATGTTACACTTTTTGAAATATATTACATAATTACCAGAAATTAACTCCAACCAACCCCTGTGGCCAACTAACACTGGTCAACCCTATATGGCTAGTGTTAGAAATAAATTTGAGAAACTTTTGTAGCATTTCAACAGCAATGCCAAAGCTCAACATATTATTCACAATGCATTTTATGTATTTATTTCCATCTAATATTATTGAATAAAACAGGATTGACATCAGCAGTAAGTCAGAGACAGGATTCGAATTTGGGTCTCTGGCACAAGAGTCTTAATATCCACCACTGAGCCACAGAAGGGAGTTGAACCCAATAGTCAGATGCGATCTTAAATGAACTCAGAAGAGTTTAACAAAAATAGCAAAAAGGGTACAAAAAGCAATTTCTTACTGACAACCACAAAACAGAAAAATCTTTAGTCCAAAAAGGATCCAAAAGGAGGAAAAAATAATCTCCAAAGAACTCAGGAAAAAGACACCAAAAAACAGCAAAAATAAACACAGGGAAAAAACAATCCAAAAGGCTTTCAAAGTTTAGTACTTAGAACAAGAGCAGACTTACGGCAGCAACTGGCTAGGAACATCAATAACCAAGCAAAGAAACAAAAAGAAAGTGATCAGCTTAAATACACAGCCCAGAACGAGGCACATGTGAAAACAATGGCACTGATTACAAGAGGCACAAGATAGACATGAGTACCATAGGGACCTCTAGTGGCCAAAATATAACATTAAAGCAAAAACTCTGACAGGACCCCTCCCTCTAGGAAGGGCTCCTGACGTTCCCTCCCGGACGACTGGACTTGCGAGCATGAAATTCTTGAATTAGTTTGGGGTCCAAGATGTCCTTGGCAGGAACCCAGGAGCGCTCCTCAGGGCCATAGCCTTCCCAGTCCACAAGATACTGCCGGGACCCATGTACTCGACGGGCATCCAGTATTCTGTGGACTGTGTAAGCTGGCTGGCCACCAATGATACAAGGAGGGGGAGGTTTACCTGTCGCAAGAAAAGGAGAAGACAAAACAGGTTTTAACAGTGAGACATGAAAAGTGGGATTTATTTTCAAAGTCTTAGGCAAGTATAAATAAGTAACTGGGTTTACTTTCCTGGCAATCTTGAAGGGGCCAATGAACCTCTGGGAAAGTTTACGGGATTCCACCTGCAAGGGAATGTTCTTAGTGGAGAGCCAGACTCTTTGGCCGGGGCGCAGAGTGGGGGCAGGTCTGCGTCTGCGATTGGCCTGGTGCTGATACTGCTGAGAGACCTTCAAGAGCTTGAGTCGGGCTTTTTTCCATGTCTGGCAGCAACGTTTAACGAACTGTTGAGCAGAGGGAACTGCAACCTCCACTTCTTGCTCAGGGAATAGTGGAGGGGTGTATCCCAACTGGCACTCGAAAGGGGACATGCCTGTAGCAGAGGAGCGAAGGGTATTGTGAGCGTATTCTGCCCATATGATGAAGGAAGACCAAGAGGATGGGTTGTTAGCTGCCATACACCTCAGTGTAGTCTCAAGATCTTGGTTAAGCCTCTCCGTTTGCCCATTGGACTCCAGGTGGAACCCAGAAGATAGACTCACTGTAGCCCCCAGAGATTGACAAAATGCCCGCCAGAATCGGGAGGAAAATTGGGGTCCTCGATCAGAGACAATGTGTTGTGGGATGCCAAAGACTTGGAAGACGTGGTTTATAACCAATTCAGCAGTTTCTTTAGTGGTGGGTATTTTGGCAGAGGAATAAATCGGGCGGCCTTGGAGAATCTATCAACTATGACCATGATAGTGGTGTTGCCTTGTGATAGCGGAAGTCCAGTGATAAAATCCATGGAAAGATGAGACCAAGGTCTATGAGGTATGGAGAGAGGATGCAATAGCCCCTGAGGAGAACGGTGAGGGACCTTACTTTGGTTGCACGTGTGGCATGCGTTTACAAATGTTGTCACATCCTCCTTGATAGTTGACCACCAAAATCGTCTTTGGAGGGACTCAAGAGTGCGAGAGGTTCCAGGATGACAAGTGAGACGTGAGCAGTGTCCCCACTGGAGGATCTGGGAGCCGACAGCTTTAGGGACAAACAGGCAGTGGGTTGGCCCCCCTCCTGGGTCAGGTTCTCGGGCTTGGGCTTGTTTTACAGTATTTTCCAGATCCCACCTGATAGGAGCCATTATCTTGGAACTGGGGATAATCGATGCAATAGAATCTTCCTGAGGTGTGTTTACATATACTCGGGACAAAGCATCAGGTTTTAGGTTCTTAGAGCCAGGGCGGTAGGATGAGATGAACTGGAAACGGTTGAAGAATAATGACCAATGTGCCTGGCGGGGGTTGAGTCGCTTTACCTGGTGAATGTATTCCAGATTTTTGTGGTCCGTGAATACTTGGAATGGGTGTTTGGCCCCCTCAAGCCAATGCCTCCACTCTTCAAGCGCTAGCTTAACTGCCAGTAACTCTCAATCCCCTACATGATAGTTCATCTCAGTCGGTGTAAGGCGGTGGGAAAGGTATGCACATGGATGCAACTTGTTGTCCTCCCCCCTTTGGGACAGCACAGCTCCAACCCCTACGTCCGAAGCATCGACCTCCACGATGAAGGGTTTATCTGGGTTAGGGAGAATGAGAATAGGTGCAGAGGTCATATGGCTTTTGAGTTTGCTGAAGGCCAACTCTGCTTCATTTCCCCAATTAAAGCTGGTTGTGTTCCCCTTGGTGAGTGCAGATAAAGGAGCCGCCACAGTACTGAAGTTCCGGATGAACTTGCGATAAAAATTGGCGAAGCCAAGGAAACGCTGTACTTCCTTTACCGACGAGGGGGAGGGCCAATCCACAACTGCTTGAACCTTTTGAGGGTCCATTTGTATCTGGCCAGGCTTGATAATGAACCCTAGGAACTGAACTTTGGTCACATGGAACTCACATTTCTCAGGTTTAACAAAGATGGTTATCAAGAAGACGTCTGAGAACCTTACTGACGTGTTTTACATGCTCTTGGAGGGAACTCGAGAAGAGGATATTGTCTAAGTAGACAAACACAAATTGGTTGAGCATGTCTCTGAGAACATCATTGATGAGAGCTTGAAATACTGCAGGAGCATTAGTGAGACCGAAGGGCATAACTAAATATTCATAGTGCCCAGTGGGCGTGTTGAAGGCGGTCTTCCATTCATCTCCTTGTCTGATGTGCATGAGATGGTAGGCATTGCGCAAGTCAAGCTTAGTGAAGATGGAGGCTTCTTGCAGAATTTCGAAAGCAGTGGCCATTAGTGGCAAGGGATAGCGGTTTCAAATAGTGATCTTATTAAGGCCCCTGTAATCAATACATGGCCGGAGTCCGCCATCCTTTTTCCCAATGAAAAAAAATCCAGCTCCAGCAGGGGAAGTGGATGGTTGGATGATACCTGCCGCAAGGGATTCGTTAATGTATTTGCCCATAGCAGTTCGTTCGGGGGGAGACAAAGAGAATATACGACCTCTGGGGGGACAGGTTCCTGGGAGCAGCTCAATGGCACAATCATAGGGGCGATGAGGAGGTAAGGAGGTGGCCTTCCTTTTGCTGAACACTGCTTTGAGGTGGTGGTACTGAGCAGGGACTTGAGACAGATCTAGGGCTTCTTGGGACTCGAGAACAAGATCAGGGGATTTCTGGGCCAAGCATGTAGTCTGACAGGTGGGACCCCAACTGAGAACAGCGCCAGTGGACCAGTCAAAGTGTGGGTTATGCTGGAGGAGCCAGGGGTGACTGAGGATAATAGGGAACTCTGGAGTCTGTATAAGGTGAAAGCACATTCTCTCCTGGTGCTGGTAAGTGATGAGACAAAGGAGAGAGGTGAGGTGGGTTATTTTCCCTGGAGCTAACGGTCTTCCATCCAAGGCTGTCGCAGTTAGGGGGGCAGGAAGGGAATTAATAGGAATCTGGAGACTTTTGGCAAAGGAAATATCCATGAAATTCCTGGCAGCACCAGAATCAATCAATGCCTGGAGTTGGTGTTTTTGATCTCCCCAAGTGAGTGTGATGGGAAGGAACAATCCAGAGTTGGAAGGTGAAGCTGTGCGTGTAACTACCGTTACAGTCCTTCCTTGCATGTACGAGACTGGGCGTTTCCCGAAAGCTTGGGGCAGGCGGAGCGAAAATGACCATACAATCCACAATATAGACAACAGCGCTCTCTCATGCGACGGTCTCGTTCTGATGGGGAAAGCCTAGTCCTTCCCAATTGCATGGGTTCCGAGGACTCGTGGGGCACTGGTAGCATTTGAGCAAGTGCTGGACAGGCAGACAATGTGGAAACAGATGGCCGGTTCAGTCTTCTGTCCCTCAGGCGATTATCCAGCCGGATTGCTTGATCCATGAGAGCAGGTTCTCTGGTAGCCATATCATCCTTGATTGCCTCAGACAGACCATTCAGGAAACACACCATGAGGGCCTCGTCGTTCCAGCCGCTCCCTGCTGCAACTGTCCGAAACTGTATGGCATATTCAGCCGCGCTGCCATTACCTTGTCGGAGGGTGAGAAATCTCTTAGAGGCTTGCCGGCCACTGAGGGGGTGGTCAAAGTCTCGCTTGAACTCTTTTTCAAACACAGAATAACTTGAACAGAAGGGTGCCTGTGCCTTCCAGACCACTGTTGCCCAAGAAAGAGCCTTGCCAGAAAGGAGGGTGATAACATATGCGATCTTGGCCCGATCTGAGGGGAAGGAAGATGGTTGTAATTCAAATGTGAGAGAGCATTGAGTCAGGAACCCATAACATGCACTGGGATCACCTGAGAAATGTTGTGGTGGAGGTAGGCGAGGTTCAATCAGAGGAGAGAGCACTCGAGAATCCGGAAGGGGTTCTGAGGCAGCAGTAAAAGCAGTAGCTGAAGTAGAGGGCAGCCGGTCCAGGATCTGACGGACAGAAATCATGAGATCAGACAGCACTTGTGAGTGTTTAGCAATCACAGTCTCCTGCTGAACTAGTGCTGACTCATGGTGTTGGATTGTGGACTCCTGCTGAGCAATTGTGGCCAGGAGTTCTTGAGCATTAGGCGTCTCTGGGTTCATAACATTTGCTTGGTTATTCTGTCAGAGCCAGGATTCGAACTTGGGTCTCTGGCGCAAGAGTCTTAATTTCCACCACTGAGCCTCAGAAGGGAGTTGAACCCAATAGTCAGACGCGTTCTTAAATGAACTCAGAAGAGTTTATTAACAAAAATAGCAAAAAGGGTACAAAAAGCAATTTCTTACTGACAACCACAAAACAGAAAAATCTTTAGTCCAAAAAGGATCCAAAAGCAGGAAAAATAATCTCCAAAGAACTCAGGAAAAAGACACCAAAAAACAGCAAAAACAAACACAGGGAAAAAACAATCCAAAAGGCTTTCAAAGTTTAGTACTTAGAACTAGAGCAGACTTAGGGCAGCAACTGGCTAGGAACATCAATAACCAAGCAAAGAAACAAAAGGAAGTGATCAGCTTAAATACACAGCCCAGAACGAGGCACATGTGAAAACAATGGCACTGATTACAAGAGGCACAAGATAGACATGAGTACCATAGGGACCTCTAGTGGCCAAAATATAACATTAAAGCAAAAACTCTGACACAATATTTGTGCCTATGATGGACAACTGTTGCTATGATATGTGGTGTGATGACACATTCAATATTTGCCATAGTAAATTAATCAGACAAGCAACCTTTGTACGAACCAAAATTAGGTAAGAGCAGATGTAAATTCACGATAATTATTGCAATTTAGGATATTAAAAATAAAGAGACTGGCTTAAAGGGACATTTTATAGTAAAAAAGTGGCAACAGTATAAAAAAAATAGTGCAAACAACATCTATTGACATTATATCAATGCTGTATTATGATTGTAGTTTTACTGTCTTTCTGCACAAAAAGTGTTAGTTTCTGATTCACCAGTAACCATTTTAAAATGGTTTTTAAACACTTTTTGCACATTAACTTGCACACAACTTTCTGAGAAATAACCATTACTTTAAGTTATCGCATATAGTGTGATAGCATGCACCACTAACATGTGTTAAATGAACTTTATCTTTTTTTCTGAAAAAAAAGAAAGAAAGAAAAAAAAGGTGGATATGTTCAGTAGCTTTCTGTATCCAAGACTTATCTTTGTGTATCCAACTTATGTGAAAATACAGCAATTGTCTTAAAAAAAATTAACCCACATTTAGAAACTTTCACTGGGGTAAAAGGGATTGGAGCTTGTTTTTTTTTTGTTTTGTTTTTTTGTCACCATTTGTAAAAGCTCTGTGTATTACTCATCAAAGAAAATTGTTATTCTGGGGGGGGGGATATGCAAGGACTAAATAGCAAAATGTAAATCCTTCAACAGTCGGTCCAACAAAAGCAGACTCTTTATTTACACAACCAGAACAGAGCTTATGGTTGTTTATGTGAAGACGAAACAAAATTGCTCTAATTTATTAAAACCTTTGGTAGAGGTTTTTGAGTAAAATATTGCCCAAATATAGCTGTAGGCTGAGCTCCGAAAAGGGGCAAACAAAGGGCCCCTAATCTGCAGAGCCCTAACCTAAACATTTTCCCTAACCATGTGTGGATGAGGAAGTGTCGCCCCCTTTTGGAGTTGACCCAACCCCGATCTGGAATAACCCAGCACCATTCTCTAGTCACCCCGCCCTCTTTTCGAAAATTTCACCCCATTTGGAGATCTCCCACTTGAGATTTGGCCAGCAGCACAGCTCGTGTCATACGTAAGGTATGCCCTCTAGTGGTTATGGTATGTATGTGGAATAAAATTTGGTGGAGTTTTTTTTTGTTTTTTTCTTTCTATTCGGCAAATCTCAGTGTGTGTGTGTGTATATATATATATATATATATATATATATATATATATATATATATATATATATATATATATATATATATATATATATCAAATGCATGTATAAGAAAATATAAAATGTTGAATTCTATTGCCACTGAATGAATGAATACAAGCAATGCTTGGCCAATTCTATATTTGGATCAAGATATCATAGACAAATATTAATTGTATTTAAAAAGTTCTCTAGGCTGTATAATTAATTATACTATATGCATCAAAATACAATAAATAAATTTTTGATTAGGCCTACTTATGAAATAAATTCACAAACTCTAAATCTGTTAAATACTGTACATCCTGTGTATGACATATCTGCGTTTCTTGTAATATTATGAGTCACTGTGGTATCCGTCTGATACGGGATATGTTGCGGTTTGACTCACTTAGCAGAAATGTTGATGTGTGTGACACACAGTAGCCTATATTTCCTCCAGGGGGCGCTTGGAGGACCAGACACCCAGATCTATTATTGAGCCGCATTCAAGCCTTAGGCCCTTTTTTTTTTCTTTTTTCCTGTCTTACTGCAGATATTTGCAGACTGTAACCTATAACACTTTAAATATATTAATTCCAGGGGTTGGTATTTGAAACAAATCGAAACCAACCCAGAAGTTTCTATTTTATGTAATAAACAAAATGCCTTATGTTGTAATCACGAACGATTTTGATTGGTCCATCCTTATCCACGCTGAGAAAAGTAACAATTACCACGTGACATCATCGTCGACGCGCTACATTAGTAGCGGCTTGAATAATAATTCACACCTAAATAATAACACTGATAAACTTGAGTTGGCATTGGATTCAAAATACACAGTTAAATTCGCTTAAACTATAAGAACTATTATTTAGACCCTTCGTCTGCGGCTCTGTGGTCCGCCCATTTGGAAATCGGCTAATGGGCACTCTAGCGGATAATTGTTTCTACGGTTTGATAGTGAAAACGCATTTTTTGGCACGTACAGTAAGTAGTTCGTCTGACATGCACACTGGAACCATGCGGTGTTCTGCGTTCACAGCTCAAGCAGTTTGTTGTCTTTATGTTTGGGGTATGTACATGGTTTTCATCTAATTATTTTAATTCAAGACACACTGAAAGATGTAACCGTTTGATTTTGTCGATATTGTTTATTTATTTAAGTTATTTATCTATGTGATAAAAGGCAAGTTATAACAATGCAAGACATAACTGCATGTAATACGCCTATGCAATTATTACAATATACGATTTGCCTATACAGATATTATAGGCTATAGACTATACAGTGGGATACAAGAGTCTGAGACCATATCTTTTTTTTTCTGATTTAATAAACACATTTTTATTACATATGATATTGTCAGCAGGAGTAAACACGATTTCAACGTCACAAATTTCATTAGTGACTTTGGAATAAGATTTTCTTTAAATAAGTATGAAATATGGCCACATATGATCATAATATGTATGCATTTTATGTAAAAGTATAGTTTATACTTTCACTTCCAATAGTATTTGAGAAAACATATGTTAGGTATATGGAAACAGACATTTTTGTAATATTTTAAAATAGTATGTGACTTTGTATATCAATGAAAACCAAATATGAATATATATTTAATTTGTGTTTTGCATACACTGCCACATATTAGATTTTTCTATGGGTTGAATTAGTAGTTAACTGCTCACCATTTGAAAAACAGTACTGGGACAAATTTCTTTATTAACTAACAAATATTCCAGTGTAGTCACTCAATTAATATGAGCTCATAAAAACTGTATGTATAATAATTATAAAATAATTGGCGAAATGTTGTTTAGATGTAAAATAAACCTAGTTTTAGATGTCACAACCCAGGACATGTCAACATTCCGGAAGTATTGTAGCCCAAATAATTTTTCTTCTTTTAACCTTGTAACTTTGCTTTGTTTTCAAAATCCTGAAACCTTCGGTTTATTTCCAGATAGTAAAAAGAAATCCCAGATTTTTAATGTTGTCTACATTTGGACCTCACTGTATACAGTATATTGTTATTAATACATTTGTGAAGAATCTTTTGTTTTGCATTCATTCGTTCATTCATTCATTCATCAGGATGTGTGGCACAGAGTGTCTGTGCATTAACTCATATACAGCAGTTTGATGTGGTGAGACCTCAGAGTATAAGAGCTTGCAGGAGTGTCTCCAAACAGGTACTGCATCTCTACGTGTCATCTAGATCTATTGTACAGCAGCAAGATCCTTCTTGTTGTTTGTAGGACTAGGTGTTTTAGGAAAAACCACTGCTCCATTTCAACATTTCATTTTTTATTTTAGAAGGGTTGTTTAGTGTGGTCTGCAACTCTAGGATTTTGCTGTTTTTATGTGGATTAACACATAAGTCATATGCAGGTACAGCCTAAAGAATTACAAAACCAAGAGATCTATCCTGATCAACTCACATGTCAGTTATTCTTTGGAGGGAAGAATCACACGATTCATTTGGAAAAGAACAGGTGAGTGTTGTGTTTGGGTGTAATTTATTTCACAGCCTTCTCTTGAAGATCACTGTCTGTACAGTTTTTAATTTTGATGCTCTGTGGTTTAAACAAAAAGAAAAAACCTCATCACACCTGATGGAGTATCAGTAGGTAAATGGGAAGAAACACTGAAAAAATAAATAAAAATAAACACTGTTTATCAAGCAACAGCACTGTGCGGTATTTTTTCTTGTTTGTGATGCTTAATGGTTTGAAATACATGTTTTACTATAAAGTAAATTAATATTTACTTTTTTTTTTTCATGTTTAGGCAACTCATTGGACATAATTATACTGAAATATACTATCAGGATGATGGATCAATTGTGAGCAGTAATCCAAATTTAAAGGTAATTTACAGCACCATATACAGTACAGTTAAACGTAACTTACTGAAATGTAATTAATTGTCCAAAAACTAGCTACAGTATCAGGCCCGGTTCCAGATCAAAATCACAGAGGGTGCTTCTGAAAATAGTGGGGGGGATGTATCATAATTACACATTTTTTAATAGATTAAATCATGTTTAAATGCTACTTAAACAACGTAAATAAAAGTTATTTTTTTTTAATGTGCAAAACATTTATTGCTTCGGGGGGTTTTTTCCCCATGATCTGTCGCTGAAAATGACAGCAAAAATCTGCGGCTGCAGATTAGGACTTACTGATTTGCAAAATCATACATGTTTATACTTTTTGATGCAGCATTTTGTGCATTCACAAAATGCAAGGATTTTTATGTATTTGCTGGTATTCAAGAAAATCTGCTTGCCAATTTACAGTATTAGTCTTACATATTCAATTGAGCAGGGGTGTGCAGTTATGTTGGTACAGGGGCCACATCAGCTGTTAAGTAGAACATGGAACAGAGAAGATAATAAGTTCTGCATAGTTTTATCTTTTAAGCCCAGACATGCACTCAATGAATGATGCACAATTTTCTTAGAGTAACATTCACATACAGGTGTGAGGGAATTCAGCATTTTACAAATAACACAAAGAACAAACATATTCCTCTCTCACTTGGTTTTACTCGTGTGTCCCCTCTGTACACTATTGAGCGCTAAGTTGTAGTTTGTTTGTTTTTTTGCAGAGAGAAAGCGTGCGCACTCGCATGTATGGTTGCCAGATTGCATAAATTAAGTATGACGTAAGGCGAAATATTTCCTATTTGTGTAAGTATAAACCTCTGATTGGGGTGTTGCATATATTATCTGGCAACCCTGAGCATATTAAAAGCTTGTGGATGCGCGATAGGCCCAAAAGCCAGATAAGTGAAAGATCTAATAAAAAACGTTCATGATAAATCGACCCACGGGCAGTAGTTTGCCCTGGTCTGCAATTGAGGGTGCTCTAAGTTTCATTTGAAGGTGCTTAGCTCCCTCAAGTACCCCCGTAGAATCGGGACTGTACAGTATGTACCTGAATAATAAAAAACATGAAGCAGTTTTTACTTAATTGAGTAACACTAAGGCAACTTGACATTGTTTTTTATTTAATATGTTTATATTGACATTAATATTTAACTTTTTAAATAAAGTAGTGTGTTCAATAGCATATTATCAATTTTTGCTGTGATGTGTATATATATATATATATATATAGTTGTGCTCAAAAGTTTGCATACCCTTGGAGAATTGGTAATATATGTACCATTTTTAAAGAAAACATGAGTGAGCAGGCAAAACACATTTCTTTTATTTCTTATGGGATTCATATTCAACTGTAGGTTATAACAGAATGGCACAATCATAAAACAATACATGGCAACAAAGAAAAAAATGAAATGACCCCTGTTCAAAAGTCTGCATACCCTTAGTTCTTAATACTGTGTATTGCCCCCTTTAGCATCAATGACAGCGTGCAGTCTTTTGTAATAGTTGTCTATGAGGCCCCAAATTCCTGCAGGTGGTATAGCTGCCCATTCGTCTTGGCAAAATGCCTCCAGGTCATGCAAAGTCTTTGGTCATCTTGCATGAACCGCACGTTTGAGATCTCCCCAGAGTGAGACTGTGATGGCCACTCCAGAACCTTCACCTTTTTCTGCTGTAACCACTGGAGGGTCAACGTGGCCTTGTGCTTAGGGTCATTGTCATGCTGGAAAGTCCAAGAGCGTCCCATACGCAGCTTTCGTGCAGAAGAATGCAAATTGTCTGCCAGTATTTTCTGATAACATGCTGCATTCATCTTGCCATCAGTTTTCACAAGATTCCCCGTGCCTTTAGAGCTCACACACCCCCAAAACATCAGTGAGCCACCACCATGCTTCACAGTGGGGATGGTATTCTTTTCACTATAGGCTTCTTTCCAAACATAGCGCTTATGGTTGTGACCATAAAGCTCTATTTTGGTCTCATCACTCCAAATTACAGTGTGCCAGAAGCTGTGAGGCGTGTCAAGGTGTTGTCGGGCATATTGTAACTGGGATTTTTTGTGGCATTGGCGCAGTAAAGGCTTCTTTCTGGCAACTCGACCATGCAGCTTATTTTTGTTCAAGTATCGTCGTATTGTGCTCCTTGAAACAGCCACACCATCTATTTCCAGAGCAGCCTGTATTTCTCCTGAGGTTACCTGTGGGCTTTTCTTTGTATCCTGAACAATTCTTCTGGCAGTTGTGGCTGAAATCTTTCTTGGTCTACCTGACCTTGGCTTGGTATCAAGAGATCCCTGAATTTTCCACTTCTTAATAAGTGTTTGAACAGTACTGACTGGCATTTTCAAGGCTTTGGATATCTTTTTATATCCTTTTCCATCTTTATAAAGTTCCATTACCTTGTTACGCAGGTCTTTTGACAGTTCTTTTCTGCTCCCCATGACTCAGTATCTAGCCTGCTCAGTGCATCCACGTGAGAGCTAACAAACTCATTGACTATTTATACACAGACACAAATTGCAATTTAAAAAGCCACAGGTGTGGGAAATTAACCTTTAATTGCCATTTAAACCTGTGTGTGTCACCTTGTGTGTCTGTAACAAGGCCAAACATTCAAGGGTATGTAAACCTTTGATCAGGGCCATTTGGGTGATTTCTGTTACCATTATGATTTAAAAAGGAGCCAAACAACTATGTGATAATAAATGGCTTCATATGATCACTATCCTTAAATAAAAGAAAAATTTCACAATTTCTGACAGGGTATGCAAACTTTTGAGCACAACTGTATATATATATATAAATATTCACTGTATATCAAGCACTTTATTAGGTACACCTCTAGTGGGCCTACCATCTGTGTACCTCAGCATAAATTGATATTCATCAGACCAGGCTACGTTTTTCCAGTCTTTAACTGTCTAGTTTTGGTGAGCCTGTGCCCACTGCAGCCTCAGCTTTCTGTTCTTGTCTGACAGAAGTGGAATCCGATGTGGTCTTCTGCTGTTGTAGCCCATCTGCCTCAAGGTTCAAGATGTTGTGCATTCTGAGATGCTATTCTGCTCACTACAATTGTACAGAGTGTATTATCTGAGTTACTGTAGCCTTTCTGTCAGCTCGAACCAGTCTGGCCATTCTCTGTTGACCTCTCCACCATTCTGAGTAAAATCTAGAGACTGTTGTGTGTGAAAATCCCAGGAGATCAGCAGTTACAGAAATACTCAAACCAGCCCGTCTGGCACCAAAAATCATGCCAATGTCGAAATCACTGAGATCACATTTTTCCCCATTCTGATGGTTTGATGTGAACATTAAGCTCCTGACCAGTATCTGCATGATTTTTCACACTGCACTGCTGCCACACGATTGGCTGATTAGATAATTGCATGAATAAGTAGGTGTATAGGTGTATCTAATACAGTCGTCACTGAGTGTGTATGTATGTGTGTGTGTGTATATATATATATATATATATATATATATATATATATATATATATTAGGGGTGTAAAAAATATTGTATCGTATTGTATCGTACGATACGTCACTTACAATTCAGTACCATATGTATCGTACGATACATAAACAAAAATATTATAGTGTAATTTAAAACAAATAGCGCAACATTGAGAGCGTGACAAGAAAACAGAGCAACACACTTAAAGTACATAGGCGAGAAGATTGATGGCAAATGCTAAGTCAAGGGCATAGCAGTCCTGGGGGACGTGAGGGACACGTCCCCCGCACTCTTTAAAAAGGTGATTTTTATCCCCTGCACTTTTCCAAGCTAAACCCATACCGAGTCCAAATGGTGGATTTGTATAAAGTATTCTTGCGTTATTCAGGACCAGCTCGGGGGGCAGTGGTTTGAATTTCGTTAAGAACAGACCAATTTCAGCAGTAGCTCTTTCTACCTCCTGGTGCCATATTCACAGTGTGATCAGTCAAATGCTTGGGAAACTTGATGAAAACAAAGAAAAACAGAAATTATACACCACCTTTAAGCTGTTTGTAAATCAGTCAATTATGTATGGAAATAAAAAAAATCGCCAACTATGTATTAACTATGCAACTCTGTTAACTTGAATCAGGACAATTGCAATTATCATGGCCATATTCAGGATTTGGAGGATTCCTCAGTCAGTGTGGGAATCTGTTTTGGAATCAGGTATCCGACAATAGCATGCACCTAATAATTCATTTTTTTTCATATAAGCATGAAAAAGACTTTACCTATCCTAAAGGAAGTGTTGTATTTGTGGCCATGTTTGTATGCCTTTGAACTGTAATCTGTCTTCTGCCCACAGAGGTTTTGTTAGGGTGAAACAGGAAGTGTACCTGATTGAACCCCTGACCAATCACAGTGATGGAGACCATGTAATCTATAAGCAGGAACATCTAAGACGGAAGAGAAACTCTCATGGTGAATCACACACCACCATTTATGACCATGAACCACCAGTGGCTGCACCATTGAAGTTTAGCAGTAGGGTAATAACAGTTTCTAGCAATGTTGTAGGACATTTTCTATATATGAGTTAAAGTCTTCGTATATTAGCAGACATTTTCTCTTGGTAGAACACATCTCTAAATGATTGACTTATCTTCTTAGACACTTAAACATTTTGACACTCCAAGATTTGTGGAAATGTTTCTGGTGGTGGATAACTCTGAGGTAAGAATTTGAGTGTTCTCAAATATATTTATTAGTTGTTGATTGATTTGGGATTTTCAATGGCTGATGCCAATATGATATCTAGAGATCAAGATGGCCGATGGCTGATAATTTGCTGATACAGTATATACATTATACAATTTAATGACAGCAAATGAGAAATACAAAAAATGTTGCAATGAAATGAACACTTGATTTTGACCCTTTCCTTGATAGTCAGGCCAGTTCTACTGGTCATAATACTTAAAGGAATAGTTCACCCAAAAATTAAAATTCTGTAGACATTTACTTACTCTCATGATGTTCCCTTTATGACTTTATTTCTTTCATGGAACACAAAAGGAGATGTTAGGTAGAATATTAATTTCCAGTCACCATTCACTTTCATTGAAAGGAAAGAAGATGCAGTGAAAATGAAGGTGGTTGAGACTGTCAGAACTTAATATTTTTCTAAATATCTCATTTTGAAGAAAGTTATACTGGTTTGGATCAACATGAGGGACATGAGAGTAAATTATGACATAATTTTTGGGTTTCCCTTTCAAAGGCTAAAAGTTAAACTTGCTATTTCATATTTCACTTTTATAGTACAAAAAGTACAGGTCTAACATGGACGTTATCAGAAGCAGAATGCTGGAAGCTACAAATCATGTTGACAAGGTATATTCATACATTTTATTTTAATGGAATCAAACCTATGAACATTATGATTTCTTATATAATATTTTAAATGTATTTTTTTAAGGTCAGAAGGGAATATTTTAGGGATAATAATGTGCTACTAATTATTGCACAAAAAGAAGAAGAAATAAATAAATAAAAACTTGAAGAGGAATTATTTTATAATGTTAGAAGAAAGATACACATGGAAATCAGTTGCTTTGGTCAAAGGTCAATTATTTAGTGTAGCAGTCATAATACATAATTATTTGACTGCAGAATGACACGACTGACCAATCACAATCAAGTATTCCAGAGAGCTGTGTAATATAACTTATTAAACACTTGTCTTTATTAACTCCTTCAGGTGTATCGGCCCCTGAATATCCATGTTATGCTGGTGGGTTTAGAGGTGTGGACGGATCAGGATCACATTGTGGTGAGTGTGAATTCAGAGGACACGCTCACCCGCTTCCTTGACTGGAGAAAGAATATTTTGCTTAAACGAGTGAAGCATGACAACGCTCAGTTTGTGACGTGAGTAGGACCCAGTTACACACTCAGACCTACACTATGTTGCAGAGGTCAGTTCCTTCAGGATTTTGCGATCTTGCGATTAATGCAAATTAAACCAGTGATTGCATTATTTGTGATAGCTTGCAATTTTGTCTTTGTTCTTAAGCTCTTGTAGGAACTTTAACTGCCCTCAGTTTATTTATGTCAATGAATGGACAAACTGTTTTTGTGAAAACAAATTTGTATTTAGGTTCTCTTTAAAGTCTTAACCCTACAATTTGCATGCTTACATCATAATTAATTATTATTAGGGATGCACCGATGTATCGGTGGCGATAATTTTCAGCCAATTAATAACCAAATTAAAACCATCGGCAAATCGGTTTGCACGAAAATATGAAAGCGCCAATATGAAAAACCGATGTTCACATCGAAGAATGAACGAAGAACAGAATTCAAATGCGCAATCCAGAAATAATGATAGCCACAGAATGTAGAAGTGTTGGTACTCCAAAGAACATGTAATAATTAATTTGTATTCTTTCTCGTTTTCACATAAATGAGGAAAAACCATTATTACGTGACACTTGTGAAAGCAGCACTTACCTATACATGATGAGGTAAAACCATCCAAACGCTTTGAAAACAGCAAACTTTGACTTCTGAGACATAGATATGGTATCCATTAAGGCTGCACAATTGATTGATTGAGTTAAGTCTGAAATCGCAATAAGGTCTTGCACGATTACAATAGCTTGAAAGGCTGCATTTAAAAATAGACTGCAATCAGCTCTTCAGTTAGCGCTTCAGTCAGCATTGTGTGAGCAAGCAGCGCCCTCTAGCGGTCTAGACAGCATTTTCCATGATCCATTACACCACTATAGAAGGGCATTTAGTTCCATTGATAACTTTTTATTTTTAATTGATGTGGTTGACTTTTCAGTGGAATTGCCAAACATAACATTTTTGCATAAATTAATTTGTGATTTTCAATTATATACAGCACAAACATGTAAAATGTGAGTTCGGTTGCTTTGAACTGCAAAAACAAAAGTGCAAAAATGTTTTAGAAGTATAAAACAACCTTTTGTTTTATATCAAGCATCATGCTATGATATTTAGTTATTTTTCAATATATCTTTTTATCTTCTATTTATCTTTCATTGTGGCTCTCTTTAAAATGTCATGTGTTCAACAGATCCAATCCATGTTCAATGGAAATTACTTATTGTTAGAACAAAAGCTTTTGCACCTCTTTAAAACACAAGCAAAACAGTGATCAGATGACAAAATAAGGTAAGTGGTGAAATATCGGCATCGGCCAATAGTGATTTGTTAAAATCGGTATCGGTATCGGCCAAAATTTTTCATATCGGTGCATCCCTAGTTATTATGCACTAATAAACAGTATTTAGTCCATGATTAACTACATAATGATTATTGTTGAGTTTTCACTGGTAAACAACACAAAGAAATGGAACAAAAAACATTGCCAATTTTGAGAAATGTTGCAGCAAAGTTTGGGCCGTAATAATCAGAACGATTCATCGAGATCCTGGTGGAACTTAATGAACTTTATTATACTTCTTATTATACTGTATTATACTTCTTATTAACTTTAGTTAATTTTTAATGTTCCGTATACTTTTTTTCTTTTTTATTTTTTGCTTTTAGTGGAATTAAATTCTTGGGTGAAACAGTCGGGCTGGCAAACAAATTTGCAATGTGTAGTGAAAATTCAGCGGGTATTAACCAGGTATTCATGATCTGAGTTATAGTTTTTTGGTAGTGCATTACTGTACATCAGATATTTTAACAATAAAGATTGTTTCTTTAAAGATGTATTATAATTAAAGAAATGGTTGTGTCCTGTTATTGTTCAGGATCATAATCAGAACGCAGTGGGTCTGGCTTCCACCATTGCTCATGAGATGGGTCATAATATGGGCATGTCTCATGATGAAGGTCACTGCACCTGTGGCTCATCCATGCTCAACTCCACCTGCATCATGACAGACTCTGTGGGGTAAATATGCTTACACTATTTCAGTACACACTTAAGCCCACTAGTTCTTGTACTGTATATCACTAGCAGGGGTGCATTAAAGTACCTCTGGGCCCATGGGCTCGCCGTTTCACGGGGCTCCCCTGCCACTTGTTAAACGGTCGTTGCCAGTCTGTTGTCCTATGAACATGCGCTACACGGATGGATTTTGTGCTTGCGCACCATTTCCATGTTTACAACTGCGTCTCCTGCTGAAAGCGTTTTGATGAGCTCCTCCTGAGAACGTCGACGGGGGAGAATGGGGTGGCGGACACCGCGAGAGTGGCCCCCCCCCGGGAGTTGTGGTCCCCTGGGCTTTAGCCCGTGTAAGCCCGTGCGTTAATGCGCTCCTGCTCGCTAGTATGTCTTCCTACTGCTCTCTCTCTAACATTATTGGTGGACTGCTCAACTGGCCATAGCTTTTGAAATTCTGATTAAAGATGAGATGTACTGCCAGTAATATCATTCTAATTTGACAAGGAATCAGTAAAATTCAGCATTTTTCTGGGTAAAGTGTTTTTTATAAGATGCATTGCATCACATCATTAACAAGATGAACGATCTATTAATGCATGAATCAAATTCATTGAGAATGCAGACAATTTCGTACATGCATCTTTTTTTTTTAATCATAAACATGTATGGGGTTACAGACAAATCATATAAAACAGTGAAATTGCTCACAATAACTTAACTTCTCCACCATTTTGTCTGCACTCGATTCCAGCATCTCACAGGAGATGGATGACTTGAGTTCCACTGACTTTACTCTCATTGGTAGTCGCTACCTAATGTCGCACATCATTTGCATAAAGTTAAACTTTCCTCAACTTTATCGTGTTACTTGCCACACCCACATCTTTTTGACAGCAGTTGCTGTCACTCGTGTTGCCGGAAGTCACACTGCTCTCATTGAAAATTAATGAGATTGTGTCTTTTTGTCACTGTGTGTCACTGGCAGTGTGAACGGGGCTTTACACATACAACTAGAAGAATGGAGTTGCCTAGAATGTCACTGTATGGTGTATCATTAAGATTTTAACTTAAAGTACTGGAATATCCAAACTTGTTAATTAGAAGGGATGTCCATATACTTTTGTCCATTAAGTCTATATCTTGTGATTAGAGGTGCTGTAAGTGATTTTTTCATGGAAAGCTATCCAAAAAATATTACTACTCCCTGAAAGATATTGATGAAATAAGTGTCCTGAGATATGTCACTCTGTGACAGCAGTAGACTCGGTAAACAGCAAACAAAAATGTGCCTGTCAAATATTTTGCGTGTTATCATTGTGTTGTTGTTAAAGCGATTATTGAGGCTTAACGCCATTTTTAGATTTATAATATTTGTCAGTTGAGGGCGCTATTGTGCTGCTATTATATTTGACAGGCATGGGAACACATTGCTGCTCTACTGCTCAGTTTTGGTCTCAACATTATCTTTGGAGGTCAGAGTTTTGGAAAGAGGGGGTGTGGCTTATTTAATGCCTCAGTCTCGTGAAAATTCTAGAATGCTAAAATCGCTTACAGCACCTTTATACAGTTAATTTTTAAATTTAGATTGACATCTATCTAGCGGTCTCTCTCTCTGTTTAGTTATCGCCAAGCTACTGCCTAGCAACCACCCAAAACACCCAAACAACCACTTAGCAATGCCCTTGCAACTACCTAGTAATGCCATAGTAACTACTTAGCTCTTCCCTATCAAGCACTCAGAACCCCTTAACAACCATATAACAATGCCCTACCAACTGCTTAACAGTTCCCTAGCAACCACTCAGAACCACTTTGCAACAACCTAGCAATGCCCTAGCAACCATCAAGCAATGCCTTAGCACCTCCCTAGCAACCATTCAGAACCCCTTAGCTTCCACCTAGCAATGCCAAAACAACCATTAAGCAATGCCCTAGAATCCACCTAGCAATGCCCCAGCAATGCCCTAGCAACCACTCAGCACCCCTTAGTAACCACCTAGTAATGCCCTGACAACTACCTGGCAATGCCCTAGCAACCACCAAACAATGCCCTAGCAACTATTTAGCACTTCCCTAGCAACCATTCAGAGCCCCTTAGCAACCACCTAGCAATGCCCTAACAACTAATAAGCAATGTCCTTGCAACCACATAGCAATGCCTCAGCAATGTCCTAGCAACCACTCAGCACCCCTTAGCAACCACCTAGTAATGCCCTAGCAACCACCAAGCAATGCCCTAACAACTACTTAGCACTTCTCTAGCAACCATTTAGAGCCCCTTAGCAACCACCTAGTAATACCCTAGCAACCACTTAGCAATACCCTAGCAACCACTCAGCACCCTTTCGCAACCACCTAATAATGCCCTGACAACTACCAAGAAATGCCAGAGCAACCACCAAGCAATGCCCTAGCAACTACTTAGCAATTCCCTAGTAAGCACTCAGAACCTGTTAGCAAGTACATTACAATGCCCTAGCAACCACTTAGCAATGCCCTAGCAACCACCTAGCAATACCCTAGCATCTACTTAGCAATTCCCTAGCATCCATTTAGAACCCCTTAGCAACTACCTAGAAATTCCTTAGCAGCCACAAAGAGCACCCAGGCAACTGCCAAGCAATGCCTCATTCAGCTTAGTAACGCAAGATAAAACCTTAAAATCTCTGTTTAAACTGCAAAAGTATTCAAACTACATAAAGCCTAAATACCTTTAAACTTCTTGACTTTTTAAAGCTCTTTAAATTACGAGACAAGGCTTTGCAAGCCAACATTTAATTTGTCTTGACAAACTGTACTTTCTAGGCATGATAAGTATATATTCATAGTTAGACAGGTCACAGGCCACAAAGTAATGTCTAACTGGACAGATACAGCCGGAGGTTTTTATTGATGAAAATTACATGGCACGCTGGAATACTCGAATCTGATTGGTCATTGGCGCCATCTAGTGGTCTAATGTCTCTGCGTAACCACTTATCTGGGTATTCTGAGTCGTCTTTCCTGCTTCTCTGATCACTGTGCGATCTCTACAAGTAAGCTGATAAAATAATTCTTAAAAAATCAAATCAATGTTTCATGTTCATTTACTAATTTATTTGGCAAGTAGTTTTGGAATAAGATATATAATGAGCAATCAGACGGTCATTATTTACACATGAAACACCTACAGATCTCAGGCGCCAACCGGAGGTGGATTTCAGCTGTTCAGCGATTTACTACGTCTCACATAACTACACAATTTCAATGCAAATTAATATTTAATGTCCATTTATTTATTTATTTGGTTAGTGGCCATGTAAAAAATGGGATAATGTACTGCAAAATTAACCCATTCAGGCTGTACATTATCCCTTATTTATACTGTAGTTGAAAACAATAAATACTGAAGTCGTTACCACAGACTGCTTTGCCTCATATCAGTTTTAAGTAGAGTGTGCGCTGTCATGAAATTAGCTCATGCTCTGACCCTGCCTGCGCAGCATTCTGTTCCCGGAGCAGTTCAGTAACTGTAGTCTGCAGCAGTTGAGTGTGTTTCTGGAAAACGCCAACCCCAAATGTCTGCTGAACACCCCGAGCTCACACAGACTGTACAGCGGGCCTGAATGTGGCAATGCTTTCCTGGACCCTGGAGAGGAGTGTGACTGTGGGACAGTGGAGGTACAGTAGCAAAACTACATATTTTCATAATCAGCTAGTCAGAGTGTTGTCTGAATAGCAAGTCAACTTGTCAGATTTTAAGGAAGCCCTGTATAATTAGGCTGGTTTTATGGTCATGCCCACCACAAACTGATTAGATGCGTTTTGGTGCATGTTAACATGTTCCTCCTTGCAAAAACAGCTTTTAAAAACACATTTTTTTAAATTTAGCCACATGCTAAAACATGCTAGCAACATGTTAGCATTGCCCAGCTACATGCTAAAACATGCTAGCAACATGCTAGGAATGCCTAGCTACATGCTAAATGTGCTAGCAATGCCTAGCTGCATGCCAGAAACACCGAGCTACATGCTAAAACACAACATCTTAAAATGCAACACTCACTGTGCAAGATGCTGAAAAAAAGTGAAGATGCTACACAACGGTATAGAGTAACATTTAAAAAACATTGCTGACTGTGCAGTCTTTTAGGGACGGTTCACACCACACACATGCTTGCACTAAAAAAGCTAGATGCAGCGGCGTGAATAGAGCAGAACGCAGGTGTCTTAGGATGTGTTTTAATAAGTTAAAGTTTTTTTTAACTTGACATGGCTTCTAAAAAAATGGCTCTCCTGCACAAGATGCAAAAAAAAAAAAAATTGGCTTGAAATGTATTGTTATCAGCTACAGTCTGTAAACTAAAATATTAAAGCTAAAACAAAAATTAGGAACAATCTAGAAAAAACTAGTTGACCTCAATACTTGACTAGTTGGTTGATGGACAGCTAGTCATCCATCCTGAGCCTTTCCTACTCTGAGCATGCTTTAAAAGGTATAGTTCACCCAAACATGAAAAATCTGTCGTCATACTCACCCTCATGTCATTCCAAATCTGTATGACTTCTTCTGTGGAAGACAAAAGAGATGTTAGCCTCAGTCATCATTAACTTTCATTATATCTTTTTTCCATACATTCTGCCTAACCTTTTGTGTTCCATGGAAAAAAGAAAGTCTTATGGGTTTAAATCGAAATGAGGCTTAGTAAATGATTCATTTTTGATGAACTAGCTTAGTGACCCTTCTTTTATGAGTCTCAACTGGTTTCCCATTGATGACTAATGTGATTTACCATCTTGTGCCTCTGTGTAAGGAATGTGAAAATCCATGCTGTAATGCTGCGACATGTCGGCTCACTGAAGGCTCGCAGTGTGCTCAAGGAAAATGCTGTGAGAATTGCCAGGTAATGTCTGTGAGTCACTCCGTTTATCTCATCTCACTTTAGAGCAGAGTTTCCCAACCTATTTTGACTTAAATACCCCCACAAAACCATCAGTATGGCTCAAGTACTCTTCATCGACACAAAACCAAAGATGTGTACCAATGGTGATTTTGATTTGATTCCGATTCATTTGGGTATATTTCAGTAATAATGTCTGTTTTGCTTACATATGAAAGAAATTCTTTCTCAGCTAATGCTGGTGATTTCAAAGGGAACCTTCAAACTTGGTACATTAGGAAATATTAATTTAAAAAAGAAAATTGTTTATCAATAGTTTTTCATCATTTTGATCACATCTACAAATTCCATGTATTCATTACATAAATATGATGTCTGGAAATTGCATGCACACACACACACACACAAACACACACATACTGTTTACTGTATAAAGTAAATGTTAATTGTTTACATGCACAATTTGTTCTATTTACAAGTATTTACACTGAAATACAGAACAAGTGCAAAAATAGTCAGTGGTGAAAAGCCAAATCAAACTTTTAATTTCAACATGCAGTGAAAGTATTTTGGTGCTTTGCACATTAAAAGTGCAGTTATGACAACTCTCGGAAAGATTTAGCATTGTTAATTTGGGTATGACTGTAACAGGTAAAGGTGGGCGTAAACATAAACTTTAATGATATAAATGAACTTAAAACAACATAAAACATAAATGGACACACACACACAATGCGGCCGCGTGCGTCTCTCTCTCTCTCCAACCAGCGCCTCCGGCCGCCCCTTATCTCGCTCTCCCACAGATCAGCTGATTCATCGCCGGCCGTGCTCCATCATGGCCCGGCCACGCCCTCCTCCTCGTCACAATGACGTATTCATAGGTTATTAGTCTTGGCAGACTAGATCTGCTACTGCTAGAAAATACCATTGTCAACACAACACATCATGGTCATGCTGCTGCTGCTGCTGCTTAACAATTAGACAAAACCCAAGACATGCTGCATTGTGCATGTATGGCATGCTGCTTCACAAAATACATAACAAACAATCCCCAGTTAGCAGATCTAGACAAGTGGAGCTGGGTCTCTAAAAAAAACTCTGCTGATGAAACTGGCTTATCTGCAAAACTGAGCAATTTAAATGAACAAAAAGAGAGAAGCAAGTTGACTGGCTACCTGATTACATGTCAAAGGACCAATCAGCTAACACCATGCGAGCCGATTGGCTTAACATGTCACATCGGCTTGTGCCACATAGAGCTGCATGGCTGAACTTTAATCATTTTGATCTTGGAATTTTAAGAATAGATATCAGTTAGTGATTAGTGATTAATCACAAAATCTATCTTTTTACTAAACACTAATCCCTGTTATTTATTTATTCATTTATACATTTGTTTTATAGGTTAAATAAAGCAAAATCCAATTCTTTTCGCTCACCCCGTGGAACCTGCTTACGTACCCCCTTGGGTACATATACCCTTGGTTGGGAATCACTGCTTTAGAGTATTGTGGGGAGAATGACTTATATATGGAACAAAATGATTGTTTTCTTATTAGAAAAGTGCTTTTAGCTTTGTTAAAAAAGGGGGAATTAAGAAACTACACATTACGCAATTTTGCACTCAAACTTTAATTTTTTATGCTAACAGTAATTCTAGATTATGTGTTTGTAGACTGTGGCTGACACTATTGTATGCTTATTCACAATATTTCTTTACTCTTTTGCCATGCCAGATCAAAACTGCTGGAAGTTTGTGTCGGGCATCTGTAAATGAGTGTGACCTTGCGGAGTACTGCACAGGTCTGTCAGAGCAGTGTCCAGACAATGATTTCAACATGAATGGAAAACCCTGCAGTTCAGGCCAGGGTTACTGCTACAACGGCCAATGCCCCACTCACCTTCAACACTGCCAAAGACTCTGGGGAACTGGTAAGCTTGAGTTTGCTCTGAGTCTTAAACTTTTCCAACTAACTGTACTTTTATTTGTCAGTTAGCAAATCATTTTGACTTGAAATTTGGACAGTCCCCCTTGCGCAATCTAGGGTTAAAGGCAGTGGTGTAGTAGTGACTGAATAGGTGGGCATACTGTGAATTTATCGAGGACACCCCCCCCAAACTTGATATTAAAAATCTCTTTAAATTAATAGGTTTGATTAATTGTTCTTTTAATTAACAGTGAAATGGGTAACACTTTATACTTTAATTAACAAACTAATACATACATTATCTTATACATAATAAATTGTTAAGCATTGTATAGGTAATGACTGATGTAGTAATGTTCACGTTAACATGTTATCTTATATTACGATATATAGTACATAAGGATGAATGCTTAGCTATTTGTTTGTTTTATTTGAGTTCAAAAGTGTTCTTTTCTGTGTATATAGTGAAATAACTTTCCTATTAAGAAATATAAATGAAGATGATTTGATATCACGAGGGAAAAAAGGCTCCACTGACAGCAATAAAAGACAGAAAAAGAATAACATTTGATAAAATTAGTGGACAACTTGTCATCTGCGAAGAAGAGCATAAAAAACTAATATGGGTGCAGTGACACTCAGTATTTTCCCAAAGTTTAGTAACATAAGTTTTTATTTAAATGCATTAATATTTTCACTTTTAGCAGCGAAGGAAATATACAGCGCAAATTATGGTGACTCCAGCACTGCTGGAGCATCAGCATTTCATTATAGATGCTAGAAATGTCCCGCCCCTTATTGAAACGGAAAATATGATTTGTTAGAAAATATCCAGTTGCATCTAAAACGAACATTCTGATTGGTTGCTCAGCTGAGTCGGACTCTAACTGCCCATGCCTTAAGTTGAGTTTAGCGCTCCCGTGTGCCGCTGCTCCGAGCACGTTTAGAGAGAATCTGTGTACTCTTATTAAAATAAAATAATAATCACAGTTCACTCAAAGGTGCTGCGGCATCACCTCAGTATAATTAAAGGTTATGTGTAAAAATCATCCTCGCTGTTCTGGCAGCCATACATATCATCACTTATTTTAGATGGGCATACGCAAAATCCATAGAAAGATAGGTGGCCCTGTGTATGCCCTAGACTACACTACTGGCTAAAGGGACAGTTCATCCTCATGTTCCAAAACTGTATGCATCTTTCTTTCATGGAACACAGAAGGAGATGTTAGGAAGAATGCAAGGGTTTTTCGAATGTACGCAATTTTTACCACTTTATGAGCAACACTTTTTAGAAAATTGTGCTTTTCATGGAAATCTCCAATTCATTGCAATGATACGTTCTATAAAACTTGTCTGATTGAGCAAAACTGCTTTTCGCAAGCAGAGTTAATGTTGGATAGCTTGATATTTCAGCACGATGACACGGGAAATCAACATGCTGCTTTTAAGTCCAGTCAAGTCATTTTTATTTGTATAGCGCTTTTCACAACACACATTGTTTCAAAGCAGCTTTACAGAAAATCATGCTCTAACAGAAAATGAAACTGTAATATCTATAAAGTCTTAGAGTCATCATAAATATGATTGAAAAGCCGAATGCGAATGTGGCAAGGAACACAAAACTCCATAAGATGGTGGTTAATGGAGAAAATAACCTTTGGAGAAACCATGCTCACTCAACAGCATTACTAAAATTCCAATATTAGTTATTTGTGTGCATTGCAGGTCATGGATTAAATTTAGTAAACTTAGTAAGTGTTAAATGCTGGTGTTTAAACAAAGATTTTGTACGAACTGTAAAGCCGAATGCGAATGTGGCAAGGAACACAAAACTCCATAAGATGGTGGTTAATGGAGAAAATAACCTTTGGAGAAACCATGCTCACTCAACAGCATTACTAAAATTCCAGTATTAGTTATTTGTGTGCATTGCAGGTCATGGATTAAATTTAGTAAACTTAGTAAGTGTTAAATGCTGGTGTTTAAACAAAGATTTTGTACGAACTGTAAGATTAATGACTAATGTTTATGAAGTTCATCCAGGAATAACTGCAGTTCACATAGATGCATTCTCCTTTGTTAATTGGCTGATGTAGGCTTTTGTTGGCAGTTAATTGATATGTTTTCCATTTTAAGAGTGTAGTCCATCATTAGACCAAGGTGATGCAGGCAGAGATCAGTGAGGTGCATCTCAGTTCAACGGCAGGTCATTTCGGTGAGGTCCATCCTAGGTCCAAGGTTCAGGCAATGGCATATGAAGTGTCTCATGTATTACGGTTAGAGTTGGCATCAGTTCATCCTATGTAGTCCATCGTAGTAGACTGAAGTGGTCTCTGGCTGGCACTGGCTGCAGATAGTCGTCGGCGACACTCAGCGACACGTAGCAGTGGAGTCTGACACCAAGCGGGAATGGAGCTGGATCTGGCCGGCTTTGGTAACCACGGGATATGAATCCCGAGGTTGAAACAGGGAAACAAATAGAAAAATATTAGTGTAGATGCCATTCAATTTATTGCAGAGTTATAGATTATGAGAAGTGTTTCTGGTTCCGGCAGACCTAACTAAAGCAGCCTAATTATGAGTTGATGGAAAAATTAGGTGTATGCCTGGCTGAATAGGTGAATCTTTAGTCTAGACTTAAACTGAGTGAGTGTGTCTGAATCCCGAACAGTGTTTGGAAGACTATTCCATAGTTTAGGAGCCAAATAGGAAAAGGATCTACCTCCTTTTGTGGATTTTGATATTCTAGGTACGATTAACAGGGCAGAATTTTGCGATCGTAATGAACGTGATGGAATATAGCGTGGTAGAAGGTCACTTAAGCACTGCAGAGCTAGACCATTCAAAGCTTTGTACATAGTTAACATAATTTTAAAATTAATATGAAATTTAACAGGTAGCCAATGTAACAACGATAAAATAGGGCTAATATGATCATATTTTTTGGTTCTAGTCAGCACTCTGGCTGCTGCATTTTGAATTAAAGTTTATTTACTGAAGTAGCAGGACATCCTCCCAGTAATGCATTACAATAATCTAGTCTTGAGGTCATGAATGCATGAATTCGTTTTTAAGCATTAGCAACAGGGAGCATGTGTCGTTATTTAGCAATATTTCTGAGGTGGAAGAATGCTGTTCTAAAAACATTGGAAATTTGATTAGCAAAGGACAGATTGGTATCAAATATAACACCTAAGTTCTTCGCTGTAGAACACGATGTAGCAGTACATCCATCGAGAGTCAAATGATATTTTAGTGGCTTATTTTTAGAGGTTTTTGGTCCAATAATTAGTACCTCAGTTTTGTCAGAATTGAGTAGAAGGACATTTCTGGCCATCCAATTTTTGATTTCATTGAAATTGGAGAATTGTGAAATTTCATCGGGTTTCGAAAAAATATAAAGTTGGGTATCGTCGGCATAACAGTCGGAAACTTATTCCAAGATTCCTGATAATATCTCCCAGGGGAAGCATATAAGGAGTAGAGCGGAGTCCCTAAAACTGATCCCTGTGGCACTCCATATTAATTTGTTTGATTTGACAATTCCTAATTTACACAGACAAAATGGTAGAGGCCTGCTAAATAGGACCTTAACCATGCTAATGCAAGTCCTCAAATGCCAACATAATTCTCAAGCCTATCCAAGAGAATGTCGTGATCTATGGTGTCGAAGGCAACACTAAGATCTAAAAGCACTAGAAGAGAAATGCAGCCGTGTTCAGATAATAAGTAATTTGTAACTGATAAGTGCAGTTTCTGTACTGTGATGGGACCTAAATCCTGACTGAAATTGTTTACATATACCATTTCTCTGTAGAAATAAACATATTTGGGAGAACACTACCTTTTCTAGTATTTTTGACATAAATGAGAGATTTGATAACACGGTTACAGACCCAGGTACGGAAACGACTACGGACAATGAGAGCACAGCACACGAGACATCAACGACAGCAGCAAAACGCAAGCACCAGGTGTGTATTTGTGGTTGGGAGAAAATATCATCAGCAAAGGGCTTGAGGATCCACCAAGGGAGGAAAAGGTGCTTGAGAGAGCAGAGACAAGGGCCTCGCATTGACCAGTACTTCTTACGAGGCAACAGGTCAAATCAGTCGAGTGAAGCACAGTGACGGGACACAAACCAAAGTTCGCAGAGCATCAGCACCCCTGTCGCTGGAGAGAGAGATATAAGCACAGAAATGTCGGTGGAGGAGCCCACGCAACCACAAAGACCTCCAAGAGAGAAAAAGATAGAAGACCACAAACCTGCCGTGAAGTGGCCCAAAGCTGTTGACAAAAAAGAATGGGAAAAAATCAACAATGGTCTAACTCAAATCTTGGAGCAACAAGCAGGCACAGTGGCGGAAAAGCTTGAAAGGATGGGTGGAATAATTTACAACTATGAAGAAGAGTGCTTTGGAGTGACTAAAGGGAGAAGTTGAAAGAAACTACCAGCACCAGCCAAGTCCAGGAGGCAGCAAGAGATCGAGAGGCTAGTCAGAGAGAGGAGACAGATGAAAAAACATTGGAAAAGAGCCTCTGATGCTGAGAGAGAAGGTCTCATGCCACTCCAAGTGGACATTAAGAGCCGGCTGGCGACTTCGCGAAGGGCAGAGAACTTGAGGAAACTTCGCAAGAAGAAAGAACATGCAAGAACACGTTTCTATAAAGACCCTTTCAAGTTCGTCAAAGACCTCTTCTCAAAGGAAAAAAGCGGAACTTTGAAAACATCAAGGCAGGAACTGGAGAAACTCCTGGAAAATGTCCACCATGACACAAAAAGGCATAAGCAGATAGTCATCCCACCGGACATCCCGCCAATTCAACCACCTGATTTCAACCTGGAAACTTGCCCTGCTAAATGGAAAGAGGTAGAAAACAGAGAGCAAGAGCAGCATCGGCTCCGGGGCCTAACGGAGAACCATATAAGCTCTACAGAACGCACCGGATGTCCTACGCTTTCTCATGAGGGTAGTATGGCAGAAGCAAAGAATAGCCAAGGCTTGGCAAAGGGCTGGTGGATTGCTAATACCAAAAGAAAAGGGTGCATCAGACATCAGCCAATTCCGGCCAATCTGCCTTCTCAATGTTGAGGGGAAAAATTTTTTCAGCATAGTATCACAGAGGTTGTCTGCCTACCTGGAAAAAAACAAGTACATTGATACATCTGTACAGAAAGCAGGAATTCCAGGATTCTCTGGCTGCATGGAGCATACAAGCATGATCTGGCACCAGATCCAATCAGCCAAGAAGGACAAGAGAGACCTACATGTGTTTTTCCTCGACTTGGCCAATGCATTTGGCTCAGTTCCCCATGATTTTCTCTGGGAATCTTTCAACTTATTCCGTGTACCAGAACGTATTACAACACTGGTCAAGACCTATTTCCAAGTCCTACAATTGTGCTTCACAACAGCTGACTTTGCCACAACATGGCAGCGCTTGGAAGTAGGCATCATGGTAGGCTGCACAGTCTCACCCCTGGTTTTCACAATGGCCATGGAAGTCATTATCAGGGCCTCAAAATGGGTGGTGGGTGGGGAACGAACCAGGGCCGGGCTCCGTCTTCCACCTATCAGAGCATACATGGATGACATGACAACTCTGACCACTACTGCAGCATGCACCAAGCGGCTACTTGGAAAGCTACAGGAGAACATCAAGTGGGCCCGAATGAAAATCAAACCAAGCAAATCTCGAAGCATCTCCATAGTCAAGGGAGTGCTTAGAGAAGGTTCTGCATCAGGGATGACCCAATACCAATAGTGTTTGAGTAGCCTGTCAAAAGCCTAGGCAGATGGTACAACTCAAGCCTCAAGGATAAAGAGCAGGTGCAACAACTAAGGCAAGAGATTGTTAATGGCCTGGACAACATCAACAAGACTCTTCTGCCTGGGAAACTGAAGCTCTTGTGCCTAGAGTTTGGACTCCTCCCCCGGATAATGTGGCCACTCACCGTGTATGAAGTCCCATTAACAACCGTGGAGAAGATGGAGCGAACCATCACTTCATACACAAAAAACTGGCTCGGTGTCCCACAGTGTCTAACAAACATCTGCCTCCACAGCAAAGGGGTCCTGGAACTACCTCTCACTAGTCTAACTGAGGAATACAAGTGTTCTAAAGTAAGACTACAGTTGACACTGAAGGACTCCAGAGACAAGACCATCAGTACTGCTGCACTGCCCCTAGTAACTGGGCGGAAGTGGACACCATCCGATGCATTGCAGCAAGCTACATCAGCCCTGAAGCTAAAAGACATTGTGGGGTAGGTCCAGCAGGGAAGAGGAGGTTTTGGCCTGAAAGCAAGTGAACCAACCTGGCAAAAGGCTACAACATCAGACCGGAGAACACTGGTGGTCGAGGAGGTGCGTAAACAGGAGGAGGTTGTGAGAAGAGTGAAGGCTGTCTCTCTTGCAAAGCAGGGACAATGGATGCGGTGGGAAGGTGTGGAGAGGAGAAAGATCAGCTGGAGGGAGCTATGGGAAATAGAAGCAAACAAGATTAGCTTTATCATCAGAGAAATGTATGACATGCTTCCATCACCAACGATTCGTGGACTGATCATCCTGCAGCAGGCCACCCTTGTGGAGGGTGTATAGTGTTGAAAGGCCGAAACACCCAATGATGAAAGGGCACACTACTGATGATGTGTCCCGTACCTAATTGACCCGAAATGGTACCCTGGCCAAGATTTACCTCCCACACAACTCGGAGAATCCTCACCAGTTGATCGTCTACAACTCCCAACAACAAGGCAAATCTCGGAAAAGTGCTCATCACCTATTGGCTCAAGGGACAGTTTTTAACATCGTGGTTATTTTCTATGAGTTTGCTAAAAATGCGCTGCCCTGGGAGATTTTAGTGCTTGTCTGTAGCTACGGACACTATCCTTCCATGCACTGCGAAATACCTCTAATTTTGTATTCTTCCACTTGTGCTCCATTTTCTGAGCTGCATGAGTGTGATCATTGTACCATGGTGTGGGGCTTTTTTCTTTAATTTTCTTTATTCGGGGGGTGGGGGGGGGGGGGGGGGGTGGAATTCACTGTCAAGAGTACTAGAGAAGACAGTATTTTTTTATTTTTTTATTTTCTCGACTTTTTCTCCCCAATTTGGAATGCCCAATTCCCAGTGCACTCTGTCCTCATGGTGGCGTAGTGACCCGCCTCAATCTGGGTGGTGGAGGACGAATCTCAGTTGCCTCCACCTCTGAGACCATCAACCTGTGCATTTTATCACGTGGTTTGTTGAGCGCGTTACCGCGGAGACATAGCGTGTGTGGAGGTTTCACGTCATCCATCGCAGCATCCACGCACAACTCACCACGCGCCCCACTGAGAGCGAACCACATTATAGCGACCACGAGGAGGTTATAGTGTTGTAGATGTGACGTGTGATATCTCAATGCAGCTTACAAACTGATGGTTAAGCCATTCTGTTTGCTTCCTGACCTGGGCCCCAGCTAGTCAGATACTATCACTATTAAGACTATGAGCTAAATTACTAGAGAGGAGAGCGGCACCTTCCCTGGAGGGATGGAGTCCATCTCTTTTTAGCAGGTCAGGTCTACCCCAAAAACTCTTCCAATTGTCTATAATTCCTATGCTATTCTCCGGACACCACTCAGACATCCAGCCATTCAGTAACACTAATGTACTATAAACCTCATCACCATGACGAGCAGGGAGGGGGCCAGAGCATATTATAGAGTCTGACATCGTTTTTGCAAGTTCACACACCTTTTTAACATTATCTGTAGTGATCTCCGACTGGCGAAGCTGGACATCATTAGTGCCGACATGAATAACAATTGTAGAAAATCTTCGTTTAGCATTTGCCAGCACTTGTAAATTTGATCTGATGTCAGATGCCTGAGTCCCCCGAAATGCAATTAACAATAGTGGCTGGAGCCTCTATTTCCACGTTCCTTACAATAGAATCACCTATTACAAGGGCTCTTTCAACATGATTCTCAGTGGGTGCATCACTGAGTGGGGAGAATCGATTGGAAATCCTAACTGGAATGGGAGAGTTGTGTCACCTTGCTGAACAAGTATGCTGCCAAGACGTCACCCAAACGCCCTGCAGCGGGGGCTCTACAGCCACAAAGTCTGTGTGTCGCTCGCTAGACTACCCACATCCAAAACAGTATCTACTGTCCTCTCTTTCTCACTGACTTCCACTAGTGTTCGGATGCATGTCTATAACTCATTAACCTTCTCCGTCAACCTAATTCCTTACATTTATCACATGTAAATACCCCACTGCTGATGGAAGAAGCTATAGTAAACATGTTGCATGTAATGCAGGAAGCGATAACGTGCGAATACCATGACTTACCGCAATTGTTATTGATGTTCTCTTGCTGGTGGTTCTTGGGCAGCAGAGGTTTTGAGATTGATGTGAATCCCTCACGCAATTGTTTGCTGTTGTTGTGGTGGTTGTTGAACTTTCAAAAGTTCATGGACCCTGACATTGACCCCATTCTGCCATATTATTGATAAGCACCATACCCCTACAGACATTTTTACCTCAATTCAGATGTGATATACTTGGTATCGGAATCGGGTCAGAAACCACGTTCATGTTCTTGTACTCATGCTTGTAAAAATGCTCCAATACCAAAAACGATACCATCTGATGTACGAATGTCATTCCGTAAACATTTAGCTTACATATTAAAATCACGCTACGTCCTAGTGTGATTTTCAAACTTCAGATGTGAGGGCTTGTGAATGAGTGGATGCTGTGTTGTGCACATATTGTCCATTCAAGGAAGTTCGTACGTACAAGGTCAGAAATCATAAAATACAATGTGATGTGAGTTCGAATTATTTTACACAGAAAAAACGGACCCGTTTTGCAATTTCATATTTCTTTCTCTCCACTTACTAGTGAAGGCAGGAAGCATTTTTAGCACCAATGCATCAAAATTAAGAGCAAAGCCATGCATTAGGGGGCCTTTTTTAAGAGCACTAGCGTTAAGCACAGCTCTATGACATGAGTCATAAGCGCAGTCAATGCGCACAGCCATGAAGTTTTGGTATTTTTGTGCAAGCAGGCGCTAAGTCTGCGCAAGTGGGTTTGGCACAATGCTAATGGACTGGGTCAAATGCTGTTTAATTCTGAGGTTCTTGTCCATTTATTGTTCTTCTGCATCCTATTATATAGTCCAATCCCTGTCAAAGCACCAGCAATATAAACAAAAACAGCATGGAAAATGTGGTTCAGGATTTGGATGTAGGCTCCATTAAATTATAGAGAATGTAAGCATTATTAATCATATTAATCAAGTGACACACAAATCATGGCTAGTATTAACAGTGATTGTTAATTGCCTTCCAGGTTAGGCTGTTGATCAAGGGCTAATTGTTTTTTTGCACGCATGCATGCATGCACTTCACTTCTACCGGTCGATTTTGATTTTGAAAAATGATATTCATTTGATGAAACATGTCAAAATTAAACAAAAAATATTCCTAAATTCGAATTCTACTTCAAACAAAATGAAAATATAATCAAAATAACAAAGTGGTCAAAAAAGTCAGACAAATAAAAACATTTTAGCCTCTCCAACTTCTTTCACCAGCCCCTTTTGCACTGACTTAAAAATCATTATGACAACAGGTGGAAAAATACCATTACAAATTAGATAATAAAAAATAATAACTGCAATTGTATTTAAAAATTAATTGTAGTTGTATTTTGGATTGTTAGGGTTAGACTGTGAGGTTCTGTATAAAAGCACTTCATTTCATAAAAATCCCACCCATGCCCACTGGCATGAAAATTGCACTAATATTAGCACTCTCATGAAAATTGGATAAGACGTAACACACAGTCTTTGAGCTAGCACTGTGCTTTGCGGGCTAATGAAAATAGTGCCCCATGTGTTTAATTAATGCTTTATCATTCTAGTGTGGCCACATTTAATGATGACAACATATTTATTTAGTTAAATCGCAGCCTTTTGCAGTTTAATAATCACATTAGGTCACGTAGTGACCTGCTTCTCAAGAAGTGAGAAGCTACACAGAAACGGAAAGGGCTTTACTCAAATAAAAGCTTCAACCAAAATAAAAGCACAATTTAAATGAAAAACAATTTATCACAGAAATACTGTAAATCACTACTGTATAGTTGCGTATATTATGTATTATTCAGTGTAATACTATTACTACTACTACTAATAATAATAAATCAATAGTAATTGTATTATATTTGAGCAATATCTCACATCAGTGATGCTCTTTTATGCGACACTTTATTTGACAAAAATAACTCCAGTATTGTATTTTGGATTGTTAGGGTTAGACTGTGAGGTTCTGTATAAAAGCACTTTTACAATAATACAATATTATGTTGAAAATGAAAGGTTATGTTTTCATTTGGTTAAAGTTTTAAGTAATTATTTTATTTAGACACCATTTTGATTAAAAAGTTTATTTAAACTTTTGATATGGAATTCAGAAAAGCACAATTAAAAATAGTTATTGGTATGGCGAGTACCAAAAAAAAAAAAAAAACATACACAGACTCTCTCTGAAAATAAATAGTATAGGGACATCCCTAGTGATCACCTTCCCTCTAGCGCTAATGAAAGCCGGTTTTGTGAGAAACCTCTGAGACAGGGGTTCTAGAAAAACAGGAAGTAATCACATTCACATAAACAATGGTGAGCATGATTCTGAGGTTGCATTTTTGCTCTATAATTAAATATTTTCTCCACTGACAGTTAGGTTTAGGGTTGGGTTCAGGTTAGGGGGAGAGTTAATAAAATATGCACTCCTGTTGACTCTATATCATCTACAACAAAAAATACAACTCACTTTTGGCACCACTTTGTAGACATTTCACCCAGAAACAGTATGTTCATACTTTTAACAACACTTTTAGATGTGGACACTGGGGGCAGTGGTTTCAATTTCAATATCCACAGGCCGATTTCAGGGGAAGAACTTTCGACCTACTGTTGCCAAATTCACAGTGCGATCAGTCTGGATATTTTAGTATCCTGCCAGTCGATAATGGCTCATATTAACACAATATGTTTCAATTGTTTCTTTCTCTGATTATTTCATTAGGTGCCAAAGTGGCTTCTAAAATATGTTTTAATCAAAACACAATCGGAAGAAATGATTCTCACTGTGGAAAGAACAACAAAGATGGCTACAGAGCCTGTACAAAAGAGTACGTTCAAATTTTTACATCTAATTTCTGAAAATAGCTCACAAATGAACTTCTTCCAACATCAGTGTTTGTCATACACCAATGTGATCTCATTAGTATTCATAGGTATTCATATTTAAAGTGTGGTTCTCACGTGTACATTTTCGGATGTTTGGATAGACACTGAAACATGCAATATCAATGTATTGCCAGCATCTAAAACACGACCACTTTTATGATTGGACAACTTCAGAGACATATGATGGTTACACAAATACTTTGAGGTTCATAGATTATTGAATTTGTAAATTTGTAAAGTTGTACATACAAGGGTTTACGTTTTAGATGCTGTACATACATTAAAACGTACATTTATTGTACATTTCAAAATGTATGTGTACATGTTCTTCACGAATATCTATGAATACAAATAAGATCACCCTGGATACATTTGGTATAGCTATGCTGACATATCTTGCCTTTTTTTCCTCATCCAGAAACATGTTTTGTGGAAAGATATTTTGCTTTGGAGGAAATAACTACCCCATTACAGGTCAGAAAGCTGTCATAATAACAGGCATGGGACAAATATGCAACATAGCCGGAGACCAGTCAGAGGATGACATCCTCAGCATGGTGCCCACTGGCACAAAATGTGGACACAATAAGGTAAGCATGTGAGAATGCTGTTTAGACTGTCACTGCTGGTATTTCTGACTCACAGGAACAAATATGAAAAGTTTTGGGTATATTTCAACAGGTTTGCTTTGATTATATGTGCCAAGACCTGAAAGTTTATGGCAGTAATGAAGACTGCTCATTAAAATGCAATGGTAGAGGGGTGAGAACAAATCTCCATTTCATTTCAACCAACGATAAAATGGCAGATTTAGATTTCATAACATGAAAAAGCCATGGTTGGAATTTTATTATTCATCATTTTTGCAGATTTGTAATCAGAAAAAACAATGCCACTGTTATGCTGGTTGGGCCCCTCCATACTGTGATGTCAAATATTCAGAATTGCCTTCCGGTAAGCAAACACAAGATTGCTCAGTTTATTTTTTTGTTTTTTTTTTCTTATGTGATAAATGTGCTAAACCTATAGTAACCTATTATTTTGACAAATTCTTCTCTTATTTCCAATGTTTTAGGAGGAGCAGCTAAGACTATTGGCATCTTAGCAGCACTTGCAATTGTTCTGCTTGCTGTAATAATTGGAGTAGTGGTTTATTGTAAAAAGAGAAAAGTCATCAGGCACCAGACGTGAGTTGTTGGATTTGCCCAATTTGTCATGCAACACTGAGTGCAGAATTGGTGGATGTTAAAAATGGGAACTGGAAAAGTCATGGAGATGACAAGGGACAATTCACCCAAAAAGGGAAATTCTGTAATTTTGTCACCTCTGTGACGTTCTAAACCTGTATGTTGTTATTTTTTTCAACATGGTCTCATAGGAACATGTCACTATGCCTACATTTTTGCTAAATGATTTTTACCTGCCTCGTTGTACTAACTGTGACAGTCTCCTGGTGAAATGAACACTAGAAGTGCTACAACAATGTCTTCTATTCCCTTTCACACAAATCACAAGTAAAAAGGCAGATTATGAGTTCGTAGCACTAACCTTTCGCCCTGTTTCTCACACAACTTTAACAATTTTAAACACTTTTACTATAGCGCATGACTTGTAAGGCGATTAACATTTGCATTACATAAACAACATTTATAAGCCTGTGTAGCACGATCAAATTGCACGCAGTAGCTCAACTGATAGAGTGCACTTGCAATGCAAAGAACCGGGGTATGAGTCCTGAAGAGCATGCGAGTTGACACGTGAGCTGAAAGAGTCACGCTGTTAAAAAATTGCCAGATTTAACAGTAATTTCTTACAATAAAATACTGCTTTGAGCATTTTTACTGTAAAATCAATGTAGGCTAGGTTATTTTCTGTCACAACACAACAAATTACTGTAAAAAAATCATACTACATTGTATCGTAGTGTCGTACTACATTGTGGGACAATAGTGTTTTGTTTGAAGTCACCATATGGTGTTCAGTGTTTCCTTTGGATGCAAACTTTGACTTTTTGAAGTTAATATATTTTCTTCTAGCTGATGCAATAGTGTTTTATGAACATTATACTTTGCACTGTGCTGCAGGGAGAAAATTAGTTTGATCAAGATGTATAGTCGACACTAGATGGTGCATTTGTAAGGAAAAATGCATAGTTGTAATTAAACGATGAGGTAGTGTTGCTTGCAATGCCATGCTGTGATATGATTGATCTGTTATCGCACAAACTTTTAGTAGAGTAGGCACACAGATATGAACAGGTATCAACACTCAGCATACAGAACTCAACAATGGTAACAATTAACAATCATTTCAGGTTAAAAAAGATTGATAATTGTGATTCTACAATACAGCACTACTACATTTCAGTAATTTTATGGCACTGTTCAATGCAAAGTCACAGTATAAAGTTATATTTTAATTTAAATTGTAGAAATACTATTGTAAAATATACTGTGAAAGTCATGCAACTAGTAGCCAGGAATTTACTGTAAACTCACAAAAAAATTTATTCAGTGCATAGAAGCACCAGAAAATGACATTGTTGTTTCAGCAATTGTGTTTTTCATTTAAAATCTGCTTTCATCTGCTTTTTATGACACAAACGGTTAGGTTTAAGGTTTTGGGTTGGGAGGTAGGTTTTGTTGATTTTGAGCTCGATAGGGCATTAACCTTAAAGGAATATTCGGGATTCAATACTAGTTAAGCTCAATCGACAGCATTTGCAGCATAATGTTGATTACCACAAAAATGGGAAAATGAGGCACTTGGAAGTGAATGTGGCCAGTCCGTAAACATTTTAATTGACTGTTTTAAAAGTAAAGCTAAAAGACATAGACAGTATATGTGTTAACATGTTTTTATTGTGAAGAAGAAAAACAAATCACATTGTGGCAGGGCGGAGGGCGGGGCCGGGTCGTGATTCTACACACCCAGCTCCTAATCAGGCTGATTAGCCCTAGAGGGATAAAGGCCGACTGGAGATGGCAGTGCGAGAGAGAGAGAGTTACGGACAGCTGTCCGACACCTGTGGGTGTTTGTCTTTTCGGCACCAGTGTAACACATTCATGGAAAGGAGGAGACGAGAACTGGCTTGATAATATAAATAATAGTTTAATTATAAACTGAACCAAAAAGACAAACACCCACAGGTGTCGGACAGCTCTGAGACATTGTCTCTCTGAGACATTGCCGTCTCCGGTCGGCCTTATCCCTCTCGGGCTTAATCAGCCTTATTAGGGCCGGGTGTGAGGAATCACGACCCGGCCCCGCCCTCCGCCCTGCTATATTCCTCCCTCGTTCTCTCAGGCCGGGGAGCCCCCGGCATGACGTACATCCCCCTCCTCTTTCCCTGGGCCTGCAGGTCATCCCCGCCTACCTGGATGAGGGAGGGGACAAGGGGAGGGAAACAGTAACAAAAAAACACGGTACATACACATCGTAACGGTGCCGGTACCAACTTAAGATAATATAAATAATATTTAAAAAGAGAGGGAAAGGCCAATGCTGAGTGGCAGCGGGAGAGAGAGAGGAGGAGAGAGAGAGACGAGAAAAAAAAAAAAATTTTACTTATCGGTTCCCTGATACGCCGTAGCTTGGTCCTCGGCCACTCCTCCACCCTCTCGTGGACAACAGCCGCGCCTCCCCGGGCGGATCGGAGGCAGTCCTCCTGCTCCTGATGGACGGAATGCCCCACCGCGTTTTTGGTGGACAAAAGGGGTCTCCCTTGCCCCTGGCAGCGGTTTTCCCACTCCAGGCGGTCAGCCTGGAGCCCCTTCCCGGTCACGGTCGGTGGTCACAGACCCCGCCGCATTTCAGCGGCTGGTAGGGGTCTCCTCCGCCCCTGGCAGCAGCCCTGACCGCCCCAGGCGGTTGGTTAGGAGCCCCTCCTCCCCTCACGATCAGCGGCCGTTCCTCCGCTCTCAGGCGGCCGGGCTCCTCTATCCCCTGGTGGATGGCCGCGGCTGCTCCGTTGGGGTGGATAGTAGAGGACTGTACTACGGCGCATCCCTCCTCTTTCCCGGGTTTCGGCACCAGTGTAACACATCAGTGGAAAGGAGGAGGCAAGAATCGGCTTGATAATATAAATAATAGTTTAATTATAAACTGAACCAAAAAGACAAACACACACAGGTGTCGGACAGCTGTCCATAACTCTGTGTCTCTGACACATTGCCGTCTCCGGTCGGCCTTATCCCTCTCGGGCTTAATCAGCCTTATTAGGGGCCGGGCCCTGCCCTCCACCCTGCTACACACGTGCTTGACTCCAGCCAGGTCTCCTAAGCAACCAAATTGGCCCGGTTGCTAGGGAGGGTAGAGTCACATGGGGTAACCTCTTTGTGGTCTCTATAATGTGGTTCTCGCTCCTGGTGGGGCGCCTGGTTAGTTGTGCGTGGATACCGCAGAGAATAGCGTGAAGCCTCCACACGCACTATGTCTCTGTGGTAACGCGCTCAACAAGCCACGTGATAAGATGCGCGGATTGACGGTCTCAGACTCGGAGGCAACTGAGATTCGTCCTCCGCCACCCTGATTGAGGCGAATCACTACGCCACCACAAGGACTTAGAGTGCATTGGGAATTGGGCATTCCAAATAAGAAAATAAAAAAATCACATGCTAACCTTTTCTGTGTACAGTTACATCCAATTTTACAACTTTGTTGCCATGACAACATAATGCCAGAAACCCTAAAACGGCCATAAAAATTACAATTTAAACAGCTTTTCAGCTCAAATAATACACAAGTGTTAACAGAAGAATTAATGTAAGTGCTTTTATAAAATGATAAGATTCCATTGTAAGTGCCTCACTTTAACCTCTATTTTTTCATTTTATTTATTTAAAAAAGAAAAGGTGGGATGACTAGAAATAGGCAATTTTTTGTGGTAATCAACATTATGCCACAAATGCTGCTTGAGCTTAACTTGAATTTTGGCACCACACAGTGGGCATTTAACTGCGGAACTGCCGTAATATCATTTTGCAATGTGTCGCCACAGTCACATAATTTTTATGAAATCAGGCTCTTATTTTTTAGTGGCACACACACACTAGTACACACATGAGAACCAATGGACTTTTTGACGTCAGTGACATTGCCACACCATTTTTTAACATCATTTGACAAAGTCTAAAAAGCCATGGTAATGTCATGGACATTTAATATAACATTTTCTAGTTATTTTCAGCTCTAAAATATTTCAAGGTGAAGTGTGTAATTTCTGCACCACTAGTGCAACCAACTGGATTGCAATAATAAACCTTGCACAGCTTTAAACAGCTTTCCGAATAAACTTCCATCTGCTGTTGATCGAATAAACCGATAGTCCCACCCCCAACTCACACCACTGGTTAAGCTAACATTGTGGTGTTGGACTGGACAGGTCACTCAAAACAAACAGAGGAATTTTTATAGCACCACAGAGCCACAGTGTTTAAAGTTTTTGAGAAAATGGTTTACTTATAGTTTTCTCTGCATATTTAGCTGTGATAGGAGAAAAAAAAATCACACAGAAAAAGTTACACACTTCAGCTTTAATTGGCTAGGAATTACTTTTTGTGAGTGCAGTCTCTATAAAATAAAATAAAATATTAATAAATTACAAGAAAGTCATGGAAATTCATTAGTCAAATTCTGTGGGAACCATGTCTTTGAAAAGGAGTGTTTTTACAATGTAATATAAATAATTACTACTCTGACCATTTCACATGTATCTGCTTGTTTACAGGAAAACTTCATCTTCAGGACAGACCCTTCTTTATGAAAAAAGCACTGCTAAGAGGGACCGCCCTCAGATCAGCTTGCCCATATTCATGGAGACCACCGTAACTCAACCCTGCCTCCCTCTGACCACTAGAGTGGCTCCAACCCATCCTGATCCCCCAGTATGAAGAACATTCATAATAATGTTGCCTATTTAATACAATGATAGTGTTTGGAATAAAATATGAATTTTGAACATTTAGGATTAGAGTTTAGGCTTAAATTGTTGTAGTTTCACCCATAATAACTTTTCAGTACATACATTAAACAGGCAAGTCTTTTTGTCTCTCTGCTGAAAACATAAATATTTTTATATATATATATATATATTTTTTTTTTTTTGTATTCTTTGCTTACAGCCCTCTAAACAGTCACCACCACAGCTACAACAGGCTCCACAGGTAAGATATCTATTTTATATCGATTGGTCTTTTTTGTTGTTGTTAGTCAAAACAAATGCCTTTTATGACATTTCAGAGCACCTTCAAAAACATTTTCTCACTTCATTGTTTGAAAGTCTGCATGATCTCATTAGTGTTTATATATTTTTTTATAAGTAACACGTGTAACACATTTTTGTATGAAAATTTTTTTTTTAAATATCAATGTTCACAGTATCAAAAACTAAGTGTGTTTACGGATGTACAGTTTTAGAGATATATTTTTAGCTGTATCACCCAGCTCTTCTTTGATATGATAAACGTAACACCACACATAAATATCCTGTGTGTGTTTTGGAGCACCACAGTATTAGTTAATCAGAATAGCTGCACAGAAATCTCAAGTTCACCCATTAGTAAAGTAGTGTTTTCATTTTGCAGGTGACAGTGAAGATCCCGCTACGACCCCCCACCATTCCAAGAAGATGACCGCATGTGAAATCATCATCTGACTCATTTCAACAAATTACAGTCCTGCTTGTTCACTTTTATACTCTGTGGGTAGCTGAATCACACAGTGCCTGTTTAAGCCATGCCTTTAAAACAATGCCAATGCATTACAATGCTTGAATTCATTTGTCTGTTAAATGTCAGCTGCAAGAAATATCATTGTATAAAATCTGAATATGTGGTTGGGAAATTTATCAACAGACCAAACTGCTTTATAATGAGTTTAATTTATTATTATATAGATTATTGTATAGATATGTATATATTTTATACTTAATAAAAGTTGTTTTTTAAATTCATTACATGCCTTAGTTTTACCTACCTAACTGGACTTGAAAGCATTAGTAGTTTCATTTCTATTTTGACATATTTGTTATTTAGTGATAACTGAATCTCATTAAGTAAAGACAAAGATCTTATTTTTAGTTAAAGCACAAAAAGTCTTAAGGATACTGTATTTCAAAATAAAATTTGCTTCCTACACTACAAATTTGTCAGCAAAACATATATATACACAGAATCAATATTTAACACTAACTAGGCAATTTGATGTATGCTATGCATGGGATCTTCTCCCTCTCCCACCACAGATTCAACAGTTCCAGCCTGTGAGCATGTCTGGTATGTAGGTAACCATGCTACTTTACAGAATATTCTGGTCAGTTGCACTACTTGGTGGCAACCCCGCTACAAAGACCAGCTTAAGTAGCATGCAATTACCAAGCTGGTCTAGACTGGCTTATTCTGGTTAGTGCTGGTCTAGCTGGTGGACCACCACAGCTATGCTTTTCAACAGCAAAACCTAGCTGGTGAAGCTTGTTGACCAGCATGATTTTTCTTGTAAAGCTGGTTAAACTAGTTTAAAAGCCTACTGGGGTCACCAGCACACACAGCATCCCTTGATGGGGGACCAATCCCCAAAACACAACATAAGCTGGCCTTTTCAGCAGGGATGGCCTAAAGAGGTCCTCAAACTCATTTAACTTACTGTATCTACTACCCTCCTAGGCTTAATAAAGGTTTTCTTGATGATTTGGGGGAACTTGAATATGCTTTAATTACTGGAGATTTCAGTATTCCAATGGATGTACTCACTGATCCATTGACAGTCAACTTCACAGGGCTACTGATCTCTTTTGGTCTTATTTAGCATGTATCTGCCCCACACACTAACAGGGCCATACACTTCATAATGTGGTTTTATATGGTTTAACTATTAATGACCCTCAGATCGTTGATGTTGCCATATTTGGCCACTGTTGTGTCTTCTCCGAAATGTCAGTGTGTACCAACAGTGTGAGTGATAAGAGGACCGTCTCTAAGCGTTATCTCACTGCTGATACTGCTGTAACCTTCACTGAGCTCAAATCATCTCGCCCTCCTTTTACAACATCCTCCTTAGACATTTTAGTGGTCAGCTGTAGTCTCAGGCTGTGTGAATATTTTAACTCTGTTGCCCCCTTAAAAACAGAGACTGTCTCTGGGACCTCTAAAGCCCCCTGGAGAAATAGTACCTCCATTGTTAAAGCAAGAAGAGACTGTAGGAAAGCAGAGAGGGAGTGGAAGAGTACAACACAGTTCACCATGCTATCTATAAAAATAAGTTAAACATATTAAATATCTTTCTCAAGTTTAACTGAGAGTCACAAATACAATCCTAGATTACTCATCTCTACTATAGTGATTCCTCCTCTCCACTTTCTCAGTGGTCAGCCCTAACCCACTTACAAAGGTCATTTCACTTATGAACTCTTCTAGCTGCCCCCTTGTTCCATTACCCGCCAACTTCTTCAGAACAGTTTTGAGCTCCTTGTTACCAGACATTCTGGGTATTGTTAGTCAGCCCCTCCTACAAAGAATTTTGATTCTCCAGCCAAGAATCATGATTCTTCTTGGCTCAGTAACTATAAACCTGTCTCTAATCTTCCATTTTATTGGGAAAGTAATTGAAAAGGTAATGTCCATCTTAACACCAGTAATCTTAAACTACCAATAACATTCCAGTCTGGCTTTAGGGCCAAACAAAGCACGCAGACAGCTCTTCTAATGATTCTAAATGATTTGCAAGTTAATAAGGACACAGGTAACCTGTCAATCCTTGTTCTCTTAGACCCCAGCACTGCCTTTGACACTGTTGATCACAAGATTTTGCTTGACCGACTGCAGAACTGGGTCAGCTTATCAGGCCAAGTCCCAGACTGGTTTAGGTCCTACTTAAGCAGCAGGGACTACTATGTTGCAATGGATATAGACACACCTCCAGACGTCATGTGATATCTTGTGGTTTTACCCAAGACTCAGTTCTGGGCCCATTATTATTTTACTTATATATGCTTCCATTTGCTATTGTAATTAATCAATACAAAATATATTTTCATCAATATGCAGATGATATGCAACTCTACTTATTACATACACCAGACCCTCACAAATCAATTGACTTCATGCTGGACTGCATAGAGAGCAGAAATATGTGGATGTCGGAGAACTTTCTGCAACTAAACAAAGATAAGACAGAAGAACTTGTTATCAGTAATAACACACAGACAAAGTATATTATGCCTTATTTAGACTCCTTGCCTCTGAGGGCCAACAATAATGACAAGAATTTAGGAATCACGTTTGACAGTGAGCTTAGTTTAAAAAAACTATATCAGTAATGTCTGTAAAAGAGCATATTACCACCTTCGCAACATCTCTAAAGTGTGTGATATTCTCTCCCCTTCTGACAGTGACAGTGAGCAACTCATCCATGTGTTTGTTACATCCAGACTTGATTAGTGCAACAATATTTTGGCTGGTTTACCTAAAAGCTTTATCAAACATCTGCAGAGTTTAAATGCAGCAGCTAGAATCCTGACTCATACTAGACTCACATTAGTGGAGAGGAGTCACATTACCCTGGCACTCAAATCGCTTTACTGGCTACCTGAGTCTTACTGAATTGAGTTCAAGTTCCTCTAAATCATCTTTAAATGTCTTCACGGTGTTGTCTCTACATACCTTAACACTATGATTACTAAAAACAGCTAGGTTACTCAGATCATCCAACTGCAACTTGCTGGTGGTACCTAAAACACAGCTGAAAAGTGGGGAGTCAGCCTTTAGTCACTGTGGTCCCAAGTTGTGGAACTCTCTCCCTGATAGTTTATATGCAGATGACTCAAATAGTACCTTAAGAACGTTTTTCTTTCCTCAAGCTATTTAATTCCGTTATCTTAACTGTTTTGCTTTTAGGTATATAATGCCTACCAGCATTATATATTTTATTCTTTTAGTGGTATTTTATTGTCTTATCTTTATTTTTTACTCTGTATTTTATTCAATGCCTTTAAAGCTTACTTACCATGTAAATCTCATACCGTTACACCCCTATAGGTTAGTAAATTACACATAAACATTTAAAGTACTGTGTCAACATCTGTTGGCCTACCAGTTGAGATGAGTGAGATGACTTCTCTGGTCCACCATCAAAGCTGGACCACATCTCACTAGTTGGGTTTCCATCCACATTTTGCGATATCACATAAAAATGCAGGATGGAAACACCAAGATTTGAATAATATATCCAAAATGTGCATAAAAAACGTATAAGCTCACTTGAGGTGGATAATGGCTTTATTAGAAATTTACAGAAGGTGCTCATCAGAAAAGTCATGTGCCTCAACAAGCTGAACACACAACTGGCTCAGAGAACATCATCAACATCATCACATATCTTTTCAAATGTTGCTCTGGTTATTCTGAAACAAAGACGCAAAGCCTGTTATCAAAATGATTGGCTGTATTGCCTCCTAGAACTGTCATTCACTCCAGGACATAAGGCCTCTAATTTGCCTTGTTTTTGCAATATTCCAATTTTTCACAGCTACTGGCGTGCTCCCTTGTTAGCTGAGCCCTGTGTTCTTCCATGTCTTTGTACATCTCATTGTGCATGCTTTCAAAGTCCCTTTCAAAGTAAGTCAGTCAACATAGCGGCCATCTTGGGAACGCTCCTGGGCAGCTATTTTCTATGGATACAAGCAGCATGAAAGGATAGTTTCTGTGGGAAAGGGGGAAAGTTAGAAATCTTCAAAACAGTTGGTCAAGATTATGATCAAAAAACATATTTCAAATCAGTAGTCAAATTTGCCAACAATGGTATCATAAATTGTGCTTCTTTAGCTCAGATCATGCAAAAAAAAAAACACTATCTTTCAGGTTGGTCTAGCTAGTGCATATGCACGTTCTCGAGTTGACTGACAGGTGATCACTGGATCTAAAAGCTGACTGGCTCTTTTACTTGTAAGGTGGGACTTCCTTTTTGTCATGCAGTTGTAACATGAAAAAGTCAGGGTATTAAAAATAAAAACTGAAAATACTTTGATAAATTGTATTTCATTTTAGTTTGTTTTGAAGGAATGAAATAGTTAGAAAATTACGTTTTTTTTATTTTTAAGTTATTTTTTGGAGTTTTGTTTTCAGTTTCAGTTTGTTTCAATAACCTTGACTCATAGTTCTCCATGTTTTGTTTTGTTTTTCCATTTTTTTTTCCCCCCAGCATTTTGATTCTGGCAGCTTTACAGCTCCTGTGGCATAACTGTACTGTACTGTACAGTGTCTATTGGATGGAGAGTGCTGATACTTTTTAACCACCAATTTCTATCTAACAGAGTGAAACCGACTAATACCACAAAACAACATGCATAGAGATATGCATTGCTAATCATTTCTAATGTTTGTGCTGTTGGTTTCATGAATTCGGTAACGGTAGGTTGAAAGTTCTGCTGCTGAAATTGGTCTGTAATTACCGAAATTCGAACCACAGCCCCTAGTGGCCAAAGCAGTTTTTGATTAGTAAACGGATGAAATGTCCACAAAGTGATGCCAAAAGTTATATTTTTAGTTGTAAATGATGTAACAAAATCAAAAGAAATGCACACTGTATTAACTCTATTTCTTAACCAAAACCCCAACCCTAAACATAACTGTAAGTAAAATACAATTTTAGAGTGAAAATGCAACATCCAAATCGGCACCATTGTTTACGCTAACGAGATTACTTCTTGGTTTCTAATATGGAGCTAGTACTTGTGTCTTAGAGATTGTTTGTGCAACATACAATCAGTAGTTTCACAGGAAAAGGTTAACACGATTTGAATTGATGCAAAAATCTTTGATGGAGGATGGCACTTATGGCACTGAATTATGTCAGTAATTCAGCAGAATGAGGTCAATTTCAGGATACATGAATATTCAGAAGCAGCATGTTGATTTCTTGTGTGAACAAGAAGAAAAATTATATCACTTCCTGATGGATAACGTCATTAATGCATTGGCTTTTGTTATTTAAAGAGATGCAAAACACTAACAGGATGGAAAGTGACATTAAGGACACAAGAATAAACCTATAAAATGATTATCAGTTTTGTTTGAAAAATTCTGATTAAAGAAAGAAAAAAAGTCCTGGAATATTTCTCAATAAATTGCCAGATTTTCCATGTCTGAAGTTGAAAAATGGCAATATCACTCAAAATAAAGTAGTACAATGATTTAAAATTCAACCCCTATATTCACTTAGTTGTAATAAAAGAAAACTAATATGATTTCCTTCTTTAAAAAATTGTGAGTTTTATTGTATCCAATATATTAAGAAATATATTAAATATAATATATCATATTATTTAAAATGAGAGAATCAACCATACTACACTAGGTTCCAATGAAAGTGATTTTTAAGGGTCAGAACTGGTAGAAAAAAAGTCCTTAAAACAGCTTCACATCCTGCTACATTCTGCCCATGTAAAACACTTGGTCAATCAATCAACCCAAATAAAACTGCACAGGATATGACTGATGCTTTATTTAGTGAATGCAACATTCCCAAAACTTTAAGCTTATGAGACTTTTCTTTAACCTTTAAGCATATTGGCCGTACACTGGCCATCTTGATGATTCATTGTGATTCACAGGCACAACAATGTAATTATCCTGTGAGTGAGGGGGAAGAGATCTTTGACTCAAAGAATAAAGTAATAATTAGGGCTTGTCCATTCTTGTCTGTGAAAATGTTCCCTCTGTAATTTTGAATGGCCTTTTTAGAATAGCAGTTTTGGATTTTTGAGTAAAATAGTAAAAAAAAGTTGTATATGTTAACATTAGCCAATGCAACCTTATTGTTAGTTATTACCTGTAATTTATGTTGTAGAATAAAACATGTAAGCCTATTCAAGCAATTTTATCCGCAGACTTTATTTTACTCATAAATTAAAAACCTCTCTTTTAAAACCTTATTAGAAAATAATAAATGATAAAAAGTACTTTGTGTTATTTTTAAACTCTGTACCCACATTTATATGTTTTTGGGTGTGCTTGCCTTTTTTTTTCCTTATTTAATAAAAAAATGTTGTGAATGAACAACTCTATTGGTCTGAGTTTGTAATTTACACTTACTGTTGCTCAGCTTCTTGTCACACCACCAGCCAAATAAGGCCATGCCAATATGCTACAATATGAAACAAAGCCTATCATACTGTGTCAAAAAATGCAGTATAGTTATAGTATAAATATAAATAGTATATATGTTGTACAATATATTCACTGCCTCACACAATGGCAGTGAAATCCAAAGTGATGATGCTGAGAAGAGTTTGAGACAAATCAGTCAAATCAAAGGGAACCCAAAGTTGCAAAAGTAAGACAAATAGAAAACGAGACATAAAAACAAGTTAGTTATGCAGGTTTTCTCTTTTTATAAGGCACAACTTATAAATGAAAGCATGTGCGAGCACTTTTGAAGAGAGGGTTCATCGCATTGTTCAAGGATGCTTCCTGTGAGGTCACGACCTCTTCTTGTTTTCGTGAAGCAATGAGGAAATCACATGTTAAGACATCAGTTTGCAAAAAACACAGTGTTTTGTAATATGTGTAAGTTTGTAAAACAAATGTAGTGGTAAAATGATTTGATCTGAAATATTTCATTCTTTCTCTTTTGAGTTCTGCCTTTTTTTCTTTCCTTTTTTAAGTAACTTTCGTGAGCAGTATCCAAGTGGAAATATTTGAGACACACAGTTGCCCCAAAAAGCCAGATTAAAAAAAATAAATTACATTTTGCATGTCATTGCATTACATAGCAAGCATAAAACCACTGCCCATCTGCAAACAAATGCTGCTAGGGCTTTTCTCGAAATTAGCTCTTCTGAGCAATTACCAAATCAATTTTTGGTGGATGTAAGAAGTCAGTTCCCCTGAAGTTTACACAAGTGTCCTAGCAGAGTAACCACAGGTGCACTTTATCAGATGGACATGTTCCACAGAGGTTTGGCACCCGGAAAGTGTCCAAATACATCATTTTGAACACTATATCTGTTGTTTTTTAAAACCTAGCAAACTTTTTGTGTATTATTGTGCTTGAAAAGTGTGCTAGTGTTATCTTTATTTAAAATAAATGCCTCTTGCTTTGATCATTCTTTGTTATCTAAAGACATAAACATCTGTAAAGCATTCCTTACAATATTGCACTCCTGTCTTTTAAAGTGGCTCAGGTCATGTGCCTTGAAATACAGACCCTAATCCAATGGTGTAATAAATCCTAAAGCACAACTTGGAAATATTTAACGTGACAGCAACTGTGCCTGTTTTGTTGGATTCAAAGTACTAGAGATCACAAGGTTTGTCAGTGTTCCTGAGTTTTCTGCTGACATTAGTATGTGAATGTCCTGCTGTGGGCACAGATCTCCCACAGCTCAACACACAGAGACACAGACATGTACAGCAGCAGCCTTAAGTCTCCTACATGTCCCCAAGAAGAAGACAACAGAGAAGAAAAGGGCTATGGAAATGTTTTTGCAGAACTTGAATCAGTAGACCTGCCCCTAGGAACAACTTTAAGGTAGAGTGAATACCGTGTGCTAGGAAGAAATAGTGATTTGTTAAGGATACAGTATGCTCTTTTTCTACAAATACACATATTCTTTGCTTTACATGTCCATATCACTTTATAAAACTTTTATTAATAAAATTAACAAACAATATTACATTATGTAATACTGAACAAATTATGCATAATTTACACAGAGAAATAAATAAGAAATGTTAACTTTAATCTAGATATTGTTATGTATATTCATTTTGTAATGTACATGAACTACTGTGTGATTTATGCGATGCTTGTTAATGATTAATGAAGGTAATACTACTAACCAAAAAGTACCAAAAACCTCTCTGCATTACCATGTTTGGACATGTAGTAGTACAGTGAGTTTTTGGACATCTTTTATTGTTTATTGTTTATAAGTACATTTTTAAAATGTATTTGGTATGTCGATCCCCCTTTTGCATTAATGACAGCGTGCACTCGTGCTGGCATCAACTACACAAGTTTGTGCAAAACCTGATGATCATGGTACGCAGGTTTGATTGGAAAAAAAAAGCTAGACTTTTGGAAACCAAGTTACCTTGGAAGATCATAAATATATGAATATAGTAATAGGGTCAATGACATGATGCTCATTTACGCACCTTTTCTATGATTAACATACTTTCAGTTACTGAGTTCAAAGTCATTTTGATATTGTTTATGGGGTTTAAAGTAAAACATTTATATGTTGTAGGCCTAACCGTCCGGAGACAGCTAAAAAATAAAAGTTTGATTAAAAGCTGAAATTCTCCAAAAAAGAAATGTTGGCATGAGTAGTGCAGAATAATATTTTATTGTTCTTTCTTTTTTTTTTTTTTTTTTTACAATTTTGTTTTATTTAAAAAACTTTGGTGTACCAGTTAAAGGCATGCTGTTTGGCCAACATGTGGGGATCATTTTCTTGTCACTTGAACAAAAAAACAAAAAAAACACAAAACGGAGATGACCCCTTTAGTCAAGGGTAGAGAAAGTCTGCATTAACTGTAAATAATAATAATAATAATAATAAATTATTTTTAATAACAACAACACATTTTGTAAAACAGAAAGACCTTTTTAACTTTATTTCTTGGTGCGTGAGCATGTAATGGAATGCATGTGTTAAATATCCCACAATCAGATGTAGCAAGCACTACTCAAATGGCCCTTAATAGGAAAAAGGTTCCCCACCCCTGCTTTAGAACATCATGATGTGTGTGAACTGGTATAAAACAACAGCAACAACAACAAAAAACATTGGTGTCATTTGGTGTTGCCCTGAGAAAACTTCTTGATATTCTCGAAAAAAAAAAAAAAATCTTGATTATTGTAAGAAAATAAAATAAATAAATAAATAAATAAATAAATATATATATATATATATATATATATATATATATATATATATATATATATATATATATATATATATGTATGTATATTTTACCTTGATTTTTTTTTTTTTTTTTTTTTTTACAAAATAAAAAATCACAAATGAGTAAAAGTCTACTAAATTATTTGGTCAAAAGGAGTAGGATCCCTGTTCTCGGGATAGGAGAATCTATTTCAACGTAAAAAAATAAATAAAAAATAAATAAATTCTATATATATATTTTACCTTGATTTTATTTTATTTTTTTACATTAATGATTAAGGTGTGTACACTCTCATGTACTCAAGGTGCAAGGAAAATATTTTAATATCTTTTAATTAATGGTTACACATGAAATTTTTAGTCATAAAATCTTTTTTTTTTTTTTGAAATTCTTTAAATGTTTTTAAAAAATGTGTAAAACCAAAATGGACACAAATATTACATATACGAACCTGTAATATATATATATATATATATATATATATATGTTGTAGCATGTGATATATATACAGGTGCATCTCAGTAAATTAGAATGTCGTGGAAAAGTTCATTTATTTCAGTAATTCAACTCAAATTGTGAAACTCGTGTATTAAATAAATTCAATGCACACAGACTGAAGTAGTTTAAGTCTTTGGTTCTTTTAATTGTGTTGATTTTGGCTCACATTTAACAAAAACCCACCAATTCACTATCTCAAAAAATTAGAATATGGTGACATGCCAATCAGCTAATCAACTCAAAACACCTGCAAAGGTTTCCTGAGCCTTCAAAATGGTCTCTCAGTTTGGTTCACTAGGCTACACAATCATGGGGAAGACTGCTGATCTGACAGTTGTCCAGAAGACAATCACTGACACCCTTCACAAGGAGGGTAAGCCACAAATATTCATTGCCAAAGAAGCTGGCTGTTCACAGAGTGCTGTATCCAAGCATGTTAACAGAAAGTTGAGTGGAAGGAAAAAGTGTGGAAGAAAAAGATGCACAACCAACCGAGAACCGCAGCCTTATGAGGATTGTCAAGCAAAATCGATTCAAGAATTTGGGTGAACTTCACAAGGAATGGACTGAGGCTGGGGTCAAGGCATCAAGAGCCACCACACACAGATGTGTCAAGGAATTTGGCTACAGTTGTCGTATTCCTCTTGTTAAGCCACTCCTGAACCACAGACAACGTCAGAGGCGTCTTACCTGGGCTAAGGAGAAGAAGAACTGGACTGTTGCCCAGTGTTCCAAAGTCCTCTTTTCAGATGAGAGCAAGTTTTGTATTTCATTTGGAAACCAAGGTCCTAGAGTCTGGAGGAAGGGTGGAGAAGCTCATAGCCCAAGTTGCTTGAAGTCCAGTGTTAAGTTTCCACAGTCTGTGATGATTTGGGGTGCAATGTCATCTGCTGGTGTTGGTCCATTGTGTTTTTTGAAAACCAAAGTCACTGCACCCGTTTACCAAGAAATTTTGGAGCACTTCATGCTTCCTTCTGCTGACCAGCTTTTTAAAGATGCTGATTTCATTTTCCAGCAGGATTTGGCACCTGCCCACACTGCCAAAAGCACCAAAAGTCGGTTAAATGACCATGGTGTTGGTGTGCTTGACTGGCCAGTAAACTCACCAGACCTGAACCCCATAGAGAATCTATGGGGTATTGTCAAGAGGAAAATGAGAAACAAGAGACCAAAAAATGCAGATGAGCTGAAGGCCACTGTCAAAGAAACCTGGGCTTCCATACCACCTCAGCAGTGCCACAAACTGATCACCTCCATGCCACGCCGTATTGAGGCAGTAATTAAAGCAAAAGGAGCCCCTACCAAGTACTGAGTACATATACAGTAAATGAACATACTTTCCAGAAGGCCAACAATTCACTAAAAATATTTTTTTTATTGGTCTTATGATGTATTCTAATTTGTTGAGATAGTGAATTGGTGGGTTTTTGTTAAATGTGAGCCAAAATCATCACAATTAAAAGAACCAAAGACTTAAACTACTTCAGTCTGTGTGCACTGAATTTATTTAATACACGAGTTTCACAATTTGAGTTGAATTACTGAAATAAATGAACTTTTCCATGACATTCTAATTTATTGAGATGCACCTGTATATATATATATATATATATATATATATATATATCACATATCACATGCTACAACATAAATAATCAATAAATAAATAAATAAAAACGGAGCAGTTTATTATCGAGGCATTTATTGCCTCCACATTTTGAATTTCACAGGCCTGAATTTTTGCCCTGAGCCCTGATTCATGTCACCGGCCTATTGAGTCCTTTTATTGTGTGACCCTCTATCAAGCGTTAACATGTGGTTTTTTCAAAACCTAGTAAGCTATCTACTCATACAGCATTTTGTGTACCATGTGCGCGTTCAAGAGTTCAAAAAGTAATGTTGTCTAGGTAGGTGGCTCACTAGGTTTCGAGCTACAGCCCTACATTTGCATTGCCGCACAGCTCCCCCTGTCGGTCGACTCATGTTACTGCAGCTCTATCGGCATTGTCACACATGAACACTGTGACGAGAGAGCCAACATGGCGGAGAGCGAGAGCCTGGAGACCGTCACCGAACATGAGCGAATATTACAGGAGGTCGAGAGCACGGACACGGCATGCGTGGGACCGACGCTCCGGTGAGAGATGCGGATTATCTCTTCTCATTTAACGTGTTCACGGCGATGCTGTGTGTTTACTAATGTGTTATGGATGGACAGCAGGCCTTTGTTTGCTAAAGACGTAACCCAATAAGACTTTTTGTTGTTAATAGTGATGCATTTATGAAACAAACTGCTGATCGATGTGTTTCTACCTGATGTGGTCTGATTTTGTGCTTTTCCCTTATGATTTTTGAATGAAACCTGTGTTGTCTACCATGACACTGTAGATTGACTTCATACAGTAAATGACACAGGCTACACAAGGTTGATCTTCACATATTAATATCATTCTCACAGTGCGATCGGGTGATCTGACGCATTTATTTATTCGTCATCTGTCTGTTTGTGCAGTGCTCTGATTTACTCACATAAAATGTAAACATACGAGCTACAGGAGCACAGGCCCAGTGATGGTCTCTCTGTTGTATGAATATGATGCTGTCAGCCGGAAAGACCGGAGAGACATAGCTTCAGTTATTCTAAAAGAAAAGCTCTCTACCGGTTAAATAGTCCAGTCTACAGTACAGTTCCTTTTCCAGGTACATTTCTGATGTGGAAACATGAAAGCTGACGAAATAAGGGTGGGTGTGGCGCTAGCAAATGAGATAGAGCGATGTTCGTCAGGGTTGTGCTGGTCATTCATATTCTGCTCTGGCTTTATGGTTTTCACGTATCTTCAAATATAGTCAGGATGAATATGAAGATCTGACAAATCTTGTTCGAATACTATCAATGGAATAGTAGTTGTCCTTTAGGTTACAATTTAATATTCGCCCATTATGCATGAAAGTCGTGGTTCAGGATTGATGATTTAAAATGAGTCTCTTCTGTTATGGTAGTCTGAACATTGTTGCCTGTTTAGTTCTAGATGCCTCATTTTACACAGTTGGGCTTCTTAGAGGAGCATGTTTTTTATACCCTTGTTGTAATGAAGATGTTGAACTATGTGACATTAACAGTGAAAGATTCATTCATTTGGGCTTAAACCAAACCAGCTGTTCTAGAAAGCACATCTCCAAGATATGCAGAGTCGTGAAACATTCCAGCGTGTGCAACGTTTCCGAGGCAATGCATTCTGTACTGAGATTGGCACTGATCATTACAGATATGACAGATATGAACAGACCTCAGCTATGTTAGCACACTTAATATGTTATTTAGCACTTTTTCTCTTCCGATTCCGATATCGGAAATCTCAGTATCGGCTGATACCGATCCCAAGCCGATACCAGTGTTGTTTATTTTTGCATAATCAGTTTAGAATATCTTTACATTCTTATGTGGAACTAATTGGGAGTACTCTTTAATATGTAAAGAAACACAAACCTCTAACTACACATTATTTCAATATAAATGTATAAGATTATTAAGAAACACTTTATTATTAACTAGTATACTGGATAATGTAGCAGCAAAATTAGACATCAATTCAATTTTCATTCACACAGTTATTTATTGGAACCCATTCAACTTAAATATTGTTATAAATTGTAAACTAATACTAATGATGACAATAATAATAATAATAATAAATTGTTATTAATATTACTATTATTGACTTTTAATTTTAATTTTAAATACAACAGTAATATATTTAAATCGTGCACTTTTTAAACCCTCACACTTTTATTTTGACATTCTGAACTCTCCAGGAAGTCCTGTACGTGTCTGTTTGTAGGGAAGTTCACAGTAGTTTAATTTGCTTCTTATTCAAATTCTGGTAAAATGCACCTCTGGTGCCGTTCTATTATAAGTGAACCGAACTATTGAGCATCTACATCTGAGATGCTGTTCTTGAGTAGCGCACCGCTGTGAGTGCATCACCAGCCTGTGTGTGAGATTGTGTCAACAGAGCAGCACCATTCACAAACGCGCTGCGCATACTATATATTTACTTATTAAACACAGCCTTTTGTGATTCACTGAGCTATCGCACGTCTTCAAGTGGCTTTGAATAAAATGCATGAGTCATATGAACTGCTTTAATGGTGTTTTAATGGTTCTTTTATGTCATTTTTGGAGCTTGACAGTAACTAACATGACTAACCCACAGTATCGGATTTGGATCGGGCTCATCGGACCGATACACGATCCGTCTAAAAGCTTCTGTATCGGAGCCGATACCAATCCAGGGATCGGATCGGTGCATCCCTAATTTAGCCTACATACAGTGATTGCTTCAGATCTTTAAAGGGAAGAAAAGGTTCACCTAACTTTTACAATTTAGCCAACTCGTGTTCTTATTCAGTCTTCAAGTGCACCTGTGAAGCAACTACGTACGAGTTGGTCAATCGTTATTGCACGTCATTTTTTCCTACTTGTCATATCACTCTGCGATCTTTACAAGTAAGCTTATAAAATTATTTCAAATTAAATAAATATTTCATGTCTATTTATTTATTTATTTTGCAAGTAGTCATGTAATAATTGGATTATAAGCAGGTAGACTTTCATTTTTGCAAAATAAGCAATAACAGAACTTCTTATTTCAACAAACTGTTGTTTCATGTAGGGCTGGGCGATATGCAAGAAATATGTTCACAATATTTTAATGCAAAAATATCGTGATATCCGATTACATTGTCAACCCCCTGGAGTTGAATATTCTTGCTTTATTGATTTAGCTTTAAAAATTAAATTTATTTGTTGAAACACGGAAAACTTCAACCAAAGATATTTCCAGATTCTAATCGTACGTGCACAAATTGCAAACGAAAATAACAAAGTGCTCAAAAAATCTTATATAACCACCATTTAAGACAACAGGTGGAAAATTGTTAAGACAATTATAAATGTAAACATAATAATAATAATGATAATAATAATAATTGAAATATAAAACAATTTTAGGTTCAAGGTGAATGTGTTTTTGTATTATTTTATGATTTAATCATACATGTATAGGCTATTTAAAAAGTGAACCTGCAGATTTGCATTCACAATGCATGTTAAGTACGAACTGCTCCATAGAAAAAATAAAGCGAACTAAACTCGGAGCACATCCTGAGATGGTCTGAGGTCATTTGCAGCTTTCTCATATGGGGCTTTTCCACTGCACGGTACGGCTCGACTCGACTCGACTCTGCTCGCTTTTTGGGGGTTTTCCACTGTGGATAGTACCTGGTACCTGGTACTTTTTTTAGTACCACCTCGGTCGAGGTTCCAAGCGAGCCGAGCCGATACTAAATGTGACATCAAAACCCTGCAGATCACTGATTGGTCAGAGAGAATCGTCACTACCAGCGTCATTGCTATAAGCGAGATGGCAGGTTAGCTTACACTCATGCGTCGTCTTTGAGCTAACACAGTGATGTCCTCGTCTGCGCTTTGGTGTATGATTTCCCAAACTCTCCTACTTTTTTTAGCGGTATTTTGTCTTGCTGCCATCAGCCTCTTTTGAAACAAAGTTTGTCGTCTTGCTGTGAAAAATAGCCACATGCTGAGAATCAAGAACACCATTCCTTCGATATCCCCCATTGCTCCTTTGTTGTGTGTTTGTGTCGTGTTTAAGATGATGTCACGGCAGTAGAGACAGCGCAACTATGACGATCAGCCTATAATCCCACCCACGTTGAGGCTGCACTAAACTGCAGTGGAAAAGCAAGCTCAGAAAAGTAAAGCGAGCAGAGTCGAGTCGAACCGTAACGTGCAGTGGAAAAGTGCCAATAGACAACACTATTCTTGCAAACAATTTTCAGACATGAATATTAATTGAAGCTCCTGACCTGTACCTGCATGATTTTATACATTGCACTGTAGGGCTGTAACTAATGATTATTTTGATAATCGAATAATCTAACGATTATTAGAATGATTATTCGACTATTCAGCGATTAGTGCAATTATTAATCATGAGCTCTTGACTGATTGGTCAGCTTGTGCCCTGACTTAAAAGGTTATATTAAACATGCTTACTAACAATAAAGAAGACAAAATCATCTTTTAAAAATACCTCTGAATGACATTCACTGAATTAAAGGAAAAAAAATACTTTTTATTAAGTTTAATTCAGTAAAGAAATTCACTGCAAAAAAATCCTATTGTTATCAAGTGTTTTCCATTTAAAATTGTCTAAAAATCCTTAAAACAAGATACATTAACTTGAGAAGCAACATATAAGATATTTAGACTTGCTTTAAGAGAATGTATCTTAAATATAAGTGTATTTTGTGTATAAGTGTATTTTTTCACTTGGTTATACTTCTGTGAGTGCAGTAAAGACAAAATACACTTCTATTCAAGATCTATTCTCTAAAAGCAAGTCTAAATATCTTATATGCTGAATGCATCTTTTTAAAGGATTTTTAGATATTTTAAAATATTGTTATTTGTAATATTATATTTTTTCTGCAGTATAGCTGCTAAAGTAAATGTACGTCGTTTTAAAGAAGTTTTAGATATTTATATTGGAATACAAGCCAAAACAAAAACAAATCAAAAACGTATTTTGTTGCAGTGTATAATGGGGCGAAGACTACCCTCTCTCACCTTTCTGTTCTCTTCAATCCATCTTTAACTCACAAAAAAAAAAAAAAACCTCTCTTATTAATAAGCTGCGCATTGCCATTTTTCTTAACGATAATAAATGCACAGTGACACGTGTATTATGATTCAATAAGTCGCGAGCCATCACGTTATAATCTAGCTGCAGCAAGTGCACGTGAGGGGAACGAGCGTCCCCGCGACAAAGTGTGCATCAACCGGGTAGTTTCAGTCTCTCCCCTTAGATCGGGACACTCACACTACTCATAGAAGAGGCGCTGACCGCACAGAGAATTGCCAGTTTCAGAGTTTGAAGTTATTTACATGACCTGCTTCCTTATTTTTTAAACTTTATTAAAGCTATAACGCATTAAATATTGCATTTAAGATGTAACACTGGGGTGTTTCCTTGAAAGAACGAGAGTGCTTCTGTATTTACTTATTTTGTATTTTTGCATTATAATCCCCTCATACTTTGCGATCAACATCACCTGAAGCTGTTTGGAAAGTTTCGAGTGCATCTGGACTGTGAGCGGTGTAATTCTTCCTCTCCTCAGTCAGGCGCGAGCTGCAGTGCTGCTCTCGCGCATCATCATTAGAGTTTCATATGATCTCATGTTACACTAAATGAGATCAAACGACTATTCGACAACGGACATTTTTGTCGACAATTTCTTATTTCAGACAATTTTTATTGTCGACAACGTCCACTAATTGTTTCAGCCCTATTACGCTGCTGCCACGCGATTGGCTGATTGTATAATTGCATGAATAAGTAGGTGTACAGGTGTTCCTAATGAAGTGCTCTGTGAGTGTAGAAGTTGAAATAATGTGTAGTTAGAGGTTTGTGCTTCTTTACATATAAAAGAGTACCCCCAATTAGTATCACTCAGTGAAGTATAGACGTTCTAAGCTGATTATGAATAAAACAACACTGGAATTAGATCTGGATTGGAATCGGCCGATACTTAGATTTCAGAGAAAAAGTAGGGGTGCATCCAGTACCAGTACCCTAGGATCGGCCATATGATGCTAACTCACTGAAAAGCGGCATCTCCCATCAGACATTTTTGTATCGGATCAGCATGTTTACCTTTCCTTGTGGCACATCTGCATAATCAGCGACGAGCGCTATTCGGAGATTACATTTTTCCCTCTGACATTAAAAGTTTACTCCACTGCTGGTTAGGTTAATGTTTGGGGTTTGGGTTAGGGGTACAGTTTATAAAACATACATTCCTCTTCACTGTATTATGAAAACAACTCGCTTCTGGCGCCCCTCCATGGACATTACACCCAACAACACATACCGCTTTGGCCACTGGGGGCAGTGTTTTGCATTTCGGTAAGCACAGACTGATTTTAGCAAAAAAAGTTTCCGATTTCACTATGAGATCATTCTGAGAGTGATCTCATTAACCCTTATTCAAACTCATGTCAAAAAACTTTTATTTCACGTTTGATTTCGCCTGTCTACTCATTAACAAAAGGTGTTTGTTTGACATGATGTAAAGCAGATGTATAACAATCTGTGTGTGCTGGAAGAGGAGAGGTTTGACTTACTCGCTGTGTGTGTTTGTTTCCTGCAGCATCTCCTGGCTATTGGCCGGTTTCTGCAGTGCTTTGGTGTGTCAATTCAATAACAGGAAAGAGGAAATGTGTTCTGAACATGGTCCTACAGATAGTAGCTGTGTGTGTTGTGTGTGTGTGTTGTGTTGTGTTGTGTTGTGTTGTGTTGTGTGTGTGTGTGTGTGTGTGTGCATATTTGCACAATATATATCCCATTATGGGGCATAATATGACCCTTTATTAATGCATTGGAAGTGTGTACGAATTTGAGGAAGCTTTGCGTGTTTTCACTAGACTTTAGCCCTCAGCATTTTCCAACTGAGTGGCCAGAGAGGGCCATTCAGTTAGCCACACAGGGGTTTAATGAAAAACCAGGGCTCAGCAATAAGGACTGCCCAGGACCAGTGTGAGAGTCTTGGGTCAGTTGTTGTCACTATATCTTTCATTTGTTGGTAAAAAAAAAAAATATATATATATATATATATTTTTTTTTTTTTTATATTGTTTTATATTCCTTGAAACCATTTGATTTTCTGTGAAGTAATCAATATTGTTGCAAAATTCTGCTGATATAATGTCACAAAGGTTATGTTATCTAGCTGACTGACAGGTTTTGCTGAAATTGAGAATTACGCTTGATTGTCTTGTTGGAAGCATCAGAAAAGTCCCTTAAAGGCAAGTCGGGTCACTTGGCCACCATGTCGTAAAAGACATTTGCCGATATTCAATAATGAGGTATACCGTGATAATTGACATGCACAATATTGTTATCGTGAACATTTCTAGATAGTCTATTAACCAAATTGTTTACATTTTTCTTAATGCACTGTAGCATTTCCATCAATAAATCAACATTCCCAACACTCTAACTCTTACAGTTACAGGAAGACATACCAAATTACTAAGAAACTCTAAAATCCATTTATTTTTTAAATAAACTTCTCCCTCAAAATGTTACCATTAGGGATGAGCATTATGGTCATTTTGCCTACTCGAGTACTCTGACTAATTACTCGTCGAGTACTCGAGGGGCAATGACATGTGCATAACTCTATATATAATAACATGTCTGACAAACGTCTTTGGCTGCTGCATTGCATCTTGTTGTTCCAGTGTATCGTCTATTAATTATTATAGGCTGTTATAAAATAATCTGTTACAAAATGTACAAAAGATTGCATATTTTATCATTATGTGAAGATTCGCTGCCCAACACAATGAAAGAGTGTGCACAACGCGCGTCTGTCTGTTCTTCCTTCAGGTAACCGTAGTCATCTTAGTAAGCGCGCACCAGTTTTTTTAATGACTGTCTGAACCATCTATTTTCAAATCACAGTTGGCTTAACAGGAGACGCCATAACCATCACGTTTTTTGTATGCGTGTTGAGTTGAAGTTCAGTTTTTAAGGCGTAACGTTCTGTTCCATTTAGCTACGCGCTCTGTCTAGCTGTTTGAAAAACTCGCCTGCTGTATATGCGCTGCTTCAGTGCATTGAGTCCACTGCCACACGCCTGGTGTGTGTGTGTGTGTGTGTGTCCAAGTGTTCGCTCTTGTGGGGAAAGTCGTGATGCTCCATATTGTTGTTGCTGTGATGATTAATGAAGCGTTCCATTCAACTCAGAGGGTCGGAATTTCCACCTTTCAACTGGGGAAAGTGCAACGGAATGACACTTTATGTCTGACTTTTTTTTTTCAATTTGGAATGCCCAATTCCCACTACTTAGTAGGTCCTCGTGGTGGCACGGTTACTCACCTCAATCTGGGTGGTGGAGGACAAGTCCCAGTTGCCTCCGCTTCTGAGACAGTCAATCCGCGCATCTTATCACGTGGCTCGTTGCGCATGACACCGCGGAGACTCACAGCATGTGGAGGCTCATGCTACCCTCCGTGATCCACGCACAAATGACCACGCGCTCCATTGAGAGCGAGAACCACTAATCGCGACCACGAGGAGGTTACCCCATGTGACTCTACCCTCCCTAGCAACCGGGCCAATTTGGTTGCTTAGGAGACCTAGCTGGAGTCACTCAGCACACCCTGGATTTGAACTCGCGACTTCAAGGGTGGTAGTCAGCGTCGATACTCGCTGAGCTACCCAGGCCCCCTATGTCTGACTTCTAACTTGGAAACTCGTGTGGAAATCTTCAACTCCCATTTCGTTGAGATGTAGGTGTGCGTTACATCATGCAAACATGTCGGCACCCAGGTCAGGAAGGTTTACAGTCAGTGATAAACATTCACTTTTATTAAATATTTTAAAAAATGACTATCGAGCCACTGGCTCCTAAACTGAAACATTTAGAATTTTTTTTAGTAGCCAAATTACAGAACTGCTTGATTAAGTTTTCAGAAGCAAGATAGAAAGCAGAAGAAAGACTGCTGATAACCAATTAATCGGCTGATTGTTTTGAAAATCAATATACTGTATATACGGCTGTCTCAGACTGATCTCACTGTGACTTCGGAGACACTAGATAGAAAATTCATCGGACTGAAACAGTTGTAACCGTCAATAGAGTAAAAATGTAACCTTTGATGTAAAATGCAACTTCCAAATCACGCTCGTCATAGATTATCTGAACATGAGTACTGACTGGTTTTAATGGGAAAAGAACCTCTGTCTCTGAGGCTGCTGATGCAATGTGCCATCATTCAGCTGGCCACAGGAAAAGGTAAACATTTGAATAGATGCAAAAATGTCTGAAGGGAGATGGCGCATCCCTGTAACCCGGCAGAATGGGGTCGATATCAGTACACCGGAACATTCAGTAGCAACATGTGTACTTCTTGGGTGGTCATGTTAGCTGTCTAAGGAAATTACAAACTTATAAACTGTTGTGGGAAAAATTAATGTAAATTAAAAGTATAAATATATTTTTTCTAACATTATAAAAATAAAAAGTAAAAATCCTGGCAGTAAAAGTAAAAATCTAAACTACGGCAAGGAGAAAAAAATTATTATTGAGTCGTGGAAACTACAGAAAACTTTTTTGTAATACTGAATAAATCTTGGAATCAATCGTACATTGGCTTAGGCTTTACAGTAGAATACTTATGTAATAGCAAAAATTACTGTATTTTCCAGAATATATGTTACGTTTTTTTCATCATCTGAATGGTCCTGCGACTTATTGTCTGAAGCGACTTCAAAATATTTTTTTTTAGTTGACGTTTTGGGTTTCTTGTATGAATTTTAATGATTATTCAATGTTTATATTTTGATTGATTTACCTTATAGATAGTTGATTAATCAATTTCAGCACAAATGCATTTAGTAATATTGCCAGCAGATAGAGAAAAGTCTGTCTGTACAAGGCTGGGAATTGCCACAGACCTCCCGATTAGATATTACAATGATATTTACATGCCGATTCGATATGTATTGCGATTTTTTTTTTTTTTTTTTTTTTTAAGGATTGCAATTCTGTAAGTATTGCGATTTGACGTTTTGATATATTTATGTGTTAAATCCTTTTTCTCAGAAAGTTGTGTCTGAAATGACATTTGTTTCACCCTTTAATACATAATTTACAGGTAGGGATGTGGAAAACTACTAATTTCAAACTGCTTATTGACCAGTCTGTGCAGTGTCTGAGCTTGTAGTTGACAAGTCAGTGTTAAGGAAACCATGTATAATTAGGCTACATTATATGTCCATGTTACTCAATCAGATTTGTTTCATAAGGACTCATGGATGCTTAGCACAGCCATTTAACATGATAACTAACAGATATTCAACAATTAAATAGGCTAAATAACTATAACCTCTTAACCCACAAAACTACTAAAATAAGAAAAATAAGAAACACGAAAAGCTCCAATAAATCCGCTTATGCGCATCCTGGATGCTGAATGATGCGCTTCAATGCGCTTTTGCGCAACCCTGAAACAGATGACATGCTTCAAGTAATCTGAGCACTTGAAGTCACACGGCGATCGACTCCGCATTCAGAAGTGCACAGCTGTTAGATTATAAATGTTGCGTGGCGCGACATGTAGCTAGTTCATGGCATCCAACAGTTTGATAAGCCTTTTTACAGCTAAACTATTAAGCAGTGTCAGACAGAATCTGCAGAATGATTCCTGACTCTCCACAGCACCTCACAAATTAAACCTGTGGATTATGCATAGGAACAGGAACATTACCCAAAGCAGAAAAAATCTATAAAAATTTGTTTATAAATTAAATAAATGTATTGTAATGGCTATTTTTTTTTTAAATCCAGTCATTTAATCAAATACTTTATAAATGAAAACTACTTCCTCTTATATCATTTTCTCTTTATTTGGAAAAATTACATAGACAAACATACTCTGACAAACATAGTAACAAAAAAATAAAACAAATTGTATATATAATTGGTTGTAATCAGCCTTACCACAATGCTAAATTTCACATTTCAGTCTGATGTTGTTAACTAGTATTATTATTATAAAACATTCCTCAGGAAACTTGACATCTTCTGAAAGCAATGCAACAAAGGAAATGATTCATGAGTAAAAAAAAAAATATCCTTGATAAAAAACAGTTCATTAAGCTCTTTTAAGTCATCTCTGTAGACAATATTTGAATATCTGAAAGCAAAGCCGGTTTGTTTTCTAATATCTAACATCATTCTAACTAAATTGTATTAAGGGTGATGATGTGTAGTTTAAAAAACCAGCATGACAGATGACACAATTGTTGGCGCATGATAGGGCTGGGCTATTAATCGAATTTTATTTTCAATTACGATTTTGGCTTCCATCGATTATGAAAACAAATTCATTGCCGCATTCCATTTCGCAATGAAACACCCCAGCGTTATATCTTTAAAGCATCCTTTATTAAAGATCAAATAGTAAGGAAGCGGTTATGAAAATAAACTCCGAAACTGGCATTTCTCTCTGCGGTCAGTTGCGTGAAGTGAACGGGGAAGAGATTGAATCTTCTCCCGGGTGATGCACACTCTGACGCGGGGACGCTCGTCACTCGCCCGCATTTACTGCAGCTAGATTATAACGTGATGGCTCGTGACGTAGTGAATCATAATATATGTGTCATGTACACTGTGTGTATCTTATCATGAAGAAAATCGGTGATACGCAGCTCTATTAAGAAGAGAACGTTTTTTTTTTTTTTTTTGTGAGTTAAAGATGAATTGAAGTGAACATAAAGTTAAGAGAGTGTATGTAGTCTTAGTCTAGCCCTTAGTGCAGCCTAGTGTGTAGCCCATTATACACTGGAACAAAAAACGTTTTTGATTAGTCTTTTTTGGCTTGTTTTCCAAAATAGTATCTAAAACTCCTTTAAAACAACGTACATTTACTTTAGAAGCTATACTGCAGAAGAAAGAATTGTTATCGGAGAATGTTGAATACAGTATTTAATCAGAGCTCGACATTAACGCTTGTCCGGGACAAGTGGATTTTTGAAGGGGCGAGTGAAAGAGAATTTTACTTGCCTGACTGGACAAACAGACTGATTAAAACATCAATAATGAAAAAAATTACCAGCTATATTTGTGATAGCCTAGGCCTGTGTCACTTATTAGAAAGTTCATATTCTTATTCTGCTGCTGAATGTAATACAGAGCACGTAATATTATAATTCGCAAGCGATCTAGTAACAGCTGCTCCCTGTTTGATTGACAGGCGGCGTATGTGTGTGTGCTGAACATGTGCATGTGTTCCAATAATGCTCGTGCTAATGCGCACCTGAACTGTCAAATACATTTCGAAATTCCGCCAAAATACCCGTCTTGGTGAGGTATTCATGTAAACAAAGAGAGTGATGTCTAAAGTGAACGTAAACAGCGGAGAATAAAGCAAATTTGTATTCAAATGTTGGACTTGTAAGTATAAATGTAAGCTAATAGACCTGCTGCTGTCTAGTGTGTCATCATAATAATCAAACAGTCAGAACGAGAAAACCCTCACTACTCTTGACTGGGTAACTTTAGTAGCTTTAAAAAGTATTAATGTATTATAATCATACAGTGAAACACGTGAAGTCGCCCCACCTTCCTTCTCCATTTCTCCGACAGAATGTGTACCGTGTACGTGTTACGTGAACAGAATGAGGTGCACATGCCTTGCCACGCGGTGGTGATTTTGCGTTACCGCGATACAGATGATAATCCAAAATGTATTCCGGTTTATCATGTCTACTGATATATCACCCACCCCTAGTTTGTGTTTACCAAAATTGGAAACACTGCCCCCAGTGGCCAACGTGGTAAGTGTTGTTGGACGTGTGGGCTCCATTTTCCAGGTGTAATGTCCACGGAGGGAGAGCAGCGCTGTTTACAAGTGAGAAGAAGGAAAGCTGTACAGAAGCTATATTGGTTTTGGTTTAGATCTGTATTGATCTGTTTCTTTACTCACAGTAATGTGTTTGTGTGCTCATCCTGGATGTCTCAACCGAGTGGAGAACGTGAGATTACATCTGTATCATGGCAACATGAATACACAAGAGACCGAACTATCCCTTTAAGAGGGAAATATCAGTACTTACATTGTGTATATATTTTAATGATTTTAAACAGTAGGCAGGCTATAGTACATGAACATACTTCGGTGGCTGTTTCGTGTTTTCATGTTTCCTTTTTCTCTGATGTTGATGTTTTCAAGTTTGCATTAGAACGGCTGATCAGTCTTTATATAAATGAAGTTTTGAAGAAAAATATGCGTCCTGCATTTTTTGAGTTTCAATCTGTACACCTTTACATTTTATTATTGTTAATGTTAATAATTAATCCATTTTCATTCATTATCGTTAATGATTGTCAATTAAGAACATTTTGTACATTTTGTAACCCTTATCATGCATCAAACAAAATGGATAAAAAATAAAAATGAAGATTGTGCAAGACATTTTGACTTCTGGTGAATCAGCAATCTAGAAAGACATTTTTCATTCCATTAATCGATGGAATATAAGTGGTATTTTTCTAAGATAAGCATCACTATTACTGTTGCTCATACTTAGTGTTAGGAATATGAAAAACAAAACAAAAAAACATTGAAAATTATCTGACATTGTTTGAGCTACAGATTGAATGATACCTCAAATTATATGGCTTGTTAAGGAGAGGTGTGCTATTATGTTTCTAATCAATCAGTATTATGATTTTCACCTGACGGATGATAAATCGGGTGAAAAAATTCCATAGACTTACATTGAAAGAGGGACCCAAACCATATGAAGGGACCTAAATAGTAACCACCCACAGCACCCTAGCATCATGGTAGAGAGTTCTGCATGGGCAAGCACCACTTACTTTTACTTCAGAAAATGTACAAATGTAGTTTGAATGTAGTTCTGTCATTTTGAAGGTTTTGATTCACATTCTAGATTTTGAGGCAGCGTTGCTAATGGCAACCTGGACTTCAACAGAGCCTTCTTCTCGACATCGGATAGAGTAAGCCAGCTGGCAGTTTCACTCGCGGTATGCCATTTAAGAGTTTGGCACTTTTTTGTAAATATGTGTATTTATTCTGTCTTCTGCTATGCTGATTGGTGAGAATGTGAGCAGCTCCCGTACGCTGCTATCAAAGAGAGTTATGCTTACACCACAATGAAAGGCGAAGCTAATCTTGATCATTTATTATGATGTCATGTTAATTATTATCTCTGTTCAGGCAGGCTGACAAAATTATACATTTTCCAGTTTGTCTGATGCAGTTAGCTACATGTGAAGAGAGGAAACACCTCTCAGGAAATTATGGAAAGATCAGGAAATTAAATGCATGGATGGATCTTTAAATGAATGTTTGTTGACTGTTTGTCATATCTGAATCATATATTACAATAGACCTTTAGGCCAGGTGTTTTTCAATGTGAGGATATGAGTACATATCTTAGAACAAGCTATGTCATTATTCTCTCCTTTATGATTCATAAAGAATTCATAAAGAATTGCAATTCATAATGAGCAACTTGGCTTTTTCAGGCGGACACCTCATTCAAGTGAGAAAGCAAAGAATTTTGACTAATCCACTTTGTTAGCCTTTGTTATCGACAAAATTAGATCGCTTACAAATGTGTATTTCTTGTATTTGTATAACTAATTTAAGATGAAAGATGTTGCAGTAGTGTTACATAAGATGAAAAACGCAGTCGCTGAAGCAACCACGTGATTTTGTGGTGCTTCAGTGACAGTTTCGGATTACAGTTTAACTCGTGTGCTCATCTGGACTCGTACCCCTGTCCTTCACATCGCAAGTGCAATACTAATTTAATTGTTCTGGAGCAAGCTTGTAAATGTAGTTGGTTACGCAATGCAAACTTTAAAATGTATCGCCTTACAAGTCGTGTTTTCTGTCCATGTGATCATAAATGAAATGACCCGTCAAACATCATAATCTCTGTATCGCCATCTATAACAACTGTGCTTTTTTCTACACTGTTTATAGGGTTCACACAAGGTCCTTGAAGTGCTTAAAGTGCTTGAATTTAGCTCTTAGAAATGTAAGAACTGGAATACATGGAAAATTGCCTTGTTTTGTTGAAAAGTGATTGAGATTTAAACGGACCAGTGCTTCCATGTAATGTGTCCATCAAAGATGAAATGCCGCACTCCACTTTGTATGAGATAATGTGTCTTGTAAGATCCTTTCTGTTCTTTACAGTCAGATAAAAAAGTAAAAATAAATATTAAGTTTAATCACAAATGGCACTGATGTGCTAAAAAGTGACTTCTCTAATAAATGAACCGCAACACCTGTGTGAGTCTGTGGGATGCACGTTGAACTCTTAAAGTGAAAGTACATTATCTTGCTTGTTATACAAATGAATGTTAACTCAATGTAATTTCTTGTAAATTGTACGCATTATTTCAAACATTGACAGCTCACATCATCATTATTATATATACAGTTTCATGAAATAATATTAATTGATAGAATGTAGAATTTTTCTATTTTTAAAAAGTTAAAATGTGATTAGAATAATCATGACAAAATAAATACAAAACTTTTAACATACTTTTTCAGTACAGGTTCTGTTCAGTTACTTGTTCTGCACCTACTCATTTGTTTGTGATCTTTTCTTATAGTGAAGGGAATGTGAGCAACTCTTATTATTTAAACTTTGAGCATTTATATTGTGTATTAAAGAACTTTATTTTGATGTGAAATTATAGTGTGCATTTTGTGCAGAGATTAAAAAAATGTTGTTGTTTTTTTTTGCCATACTTCATCATTAAAGTGTTATGTCGAATCAAGATAAGATCGAATTGTGAACCTCATGTCGTATATTGAACTGAATCGTAAGATAACCATAGTGTCCCATCCCTACTCGGAAGTGACAACAATGATCGATAGTAATCATGTGTGGTGTGACTTCACTAAATTCGAAATTCAATGACAACATTCAGTGACAACTGTAAAAAACATTCACTAAAAAGCAGCTTACAAACTATATATGAAGTAAATAGGAAGAAGGCTCTAAACGAGAAGTGGTCAGCCACATTTATGAAGTTTCAAGAACAATTACATGAATCAGTTCATTCTGTTTAACTGCTACGGCAAGCAACATGATTCTAAGTAGATAGTTCTCATAATAGGTTTGACTCTTTTACCATACAGTATGTACTATAATGTAATCTAAATCAGTGCAATTGCTTAGATTCTCACTGACAGCAATTTGTAGCAATAAAGCAACTGGTAGTTATTCATTTTCAACCAGAGTTGCCGATTTGAAGCTACATGTAACAGTGACTGTTGGCAGTAGGATGTGGGAGTGTCTAGCGAATTTGAATTGTTGGCATTTTGAATGAGTTTGATCCAAACATTGATAGATTGTTCACCTTATACAATACATTATACTATGTTGGGCCATGTCAAGTACAGCTTGCATCATTTGCTGATCTGTTCCCCTGATACTAAGAATAAAACCCTTATGTCACATTCAGATAAGAAAATATATATATAAAATTGTGTTGTCAGTAGCCTCTGTGGACCTTGGTTTTGTTAAATATCTGCAAATGCAGCAGTGATTGAACATGCACTGTTCTATTTGCTGTTGTCCACAAAGGGGCACAGTTGGAAAACTTTTCATGTGTCTCTTCACACTACAGAATGTTCAGTCACTCATTGCATGCAGTGGCTTTGAGTAACATTGTCATGTGCTCATAGTGCGTACAATAGTAAAACATTTATTTTACAGTTACTTCATTTTAGCCCCACAGAGGCAAAATATCTCCATTTACACTTTAACTAGACATCATGTTTTTAGACATGTACCATGGTAATACCATGGTTTTCTTTAGAGTACCTTGGAGTATTATGTAAATATGATGGTATATGAATATGGCAGTCATTCAGTACCATGGTATATATCAAAGTGCCATGATAACAGTAGGGCTGCATGGTTTTTCTGATTTTTACGAATAATTAGAATTTGCATTGACACAATTTTTTTTTAAATCAAGATATCGAGATTTTTCATTAAAACATTGCAAACGCTGTAGTTAGATACATTGTAAATCCACCAAAGGCTGAATAAGGAAGATAAAAAGAATTCGTAGCACTTGTCTTAATGCCGCTCCCAGTCTGATCAGCTGCACGTGTGTGGCATGCTCCAAATGAACGTGACAGGTTAACAACATGGAGACTGATATAAAAGACAGCGGTGATATTCCCAGTACAATTGTACACAGTGTGATTGTAGCTCAGCTTCATCCATCATGCAGGTATACACCAGCTTAAGACCATTACTGGCCTCGGCGTGTGCATGTTTATGAACGGTCTCCTTTCTTTGACCCATAAAAAAGTATAAAATATTATCAAATAATTTGGATAGGCTATATTTGGGAGAATCAAACATCCACCGTTCCTTTTACCATGATGATTCAGATAGATTGCTAATTATTTCGTGCTAATTAATACATGTGATGTGTTTCAAGTGTACTGCATCTATAGCCAACATTTGGCATGCGGTCATTTTGACACACATTTGAGATTGATTTTTTTTTGCCATATTGCCCAGCCCTAGGTAACACCATTTGAAACAATGGCTTTGCCACATTTGTTTGTGGAAACTATTTTGAAACAGTGGCTTGCCAAGCTACAAAGTCCTACTAACTGCTGCTATTCAACATGCACTTAAGATCTGTGAAGATGATGTGTGCCAGGTCTTCCGGAAACAGAAGACAAGAAGAGCACAGGGGCCAGAAGTGTTTTACCCACTTGTCTAAAATCATGTTAACCATGCTGACCAGCTGGCCCCCACCTTCACACAGATCACTGGAGCAGTGTGAAGTTCCCTGCTGCTTCAAACACTCCACAAGCATCCCCGTCCCAAATAAACCCAAGACCAAAGGACTTAATGACTACAGACCCATCACTCTGACGTCTGTGGTCATGAAGTTATTTGAGAGACTGGCGCTGGACCACCTGAAGGACATCACTGAACCCTTTTTGGATCCCCTTCAATTTGCTTATAGAGCAAACAGGTCTGTGGATGATGCTGTCAATATGGGACTACATTACATATTTCAACATCTAGACAGACCAGGGACTTATGCAAGGATACTATTTGTTGACTTCAGTTCGGCTTTTAACACCATCCACCCCACTCTCCTATGGACTAAATTAACCCAGCTCTCTGTTTCCGGCTCTATCTGTCAGCTTTCTGACAGACAGGCAGCAGCTAATGAGAATGGGGAATTTCACCTCCAGCACATGTACAATCAGCACTGGTGCCCCCCAGGGATGTGTGCTCTCCCCACTACTCTTCTCCATCTACACAAATGACTTCACTGCCAAGGACCCCTCTGTCAAGCTCCTGAAGTTCGCAGACAACACTTCAGTCATCGGCCTCATCCAAGATGACGATGAGTCTGCATACAGAAGGGAGGTTGAACAGCTGGCCATCTGGTGCAATCAAAACAACCTGGAGCTGAACACTCTTAAAACAGTGGAGATGATAGTGGACTTTAGGAGGAACACACCAAGATTAACCCGCTCACCATTCTGTACAGCACTGTGGCAGCAGTGGAGTCATTCAGGTTCCTGGGCACTACCATCTCACAGGACCTGAAGTGGGAGACTCACATAGACTCAATTTTGAAAAAGGCCCAGCAGAGGTTGTACTTCCTTCGCCAGTTGAGGAATTTCAACCTGCCACAGGCGCTGCTGATATAGTTCTACTCAGCAGTCATTGAGTCTGTCCTCTGCACTTCTATAACTGTCTGGTTTGGTTCAGCTACCAAGTCAGACATCAGAAGACTTCAAAGGATAGTTCAGACTGCTGAGAGGATTTTTGGGACTCCCCTACCCACCCTGCTAGAACTGTACACATCCAGAGTAACAAATATGGCTGGTAAAATCACTCTTGACCCCATTCACCCAGCACACTTCCTTTTCAAACTGTTGCCCTCTGGCCGGTGCTACAGAGCACTGAGCATCAGAACAGCCAGGCACAGGAACAGTTTTTCCCTCAGGCCATCCACCTGTTAAAACTGCCCCCAAATACATTCCTTTGGTCAGTACAACCAAGTGCAATATTCAATCCATCCATTCCTACTTATATCCATATTTCATTTATATTCTTTAACATATCCTACCTCTTCTTCAATATATTACATCAGCTGCACATAACTGATACTCAGGTGACATTTCACCCCACGCTTCCTTGTAACACTTGCCATAGATGTGGCTGTCTTGTCAGGCACTTCTCACGCACCTTACAGTCTAGCTGATCCCACAAAAGCTCAATTGGGTTAAGATCCATAACACTCTTTTCCAATTATCTGTTGTCCAAACCTTCTCTTTTTGATTTTCTGTTTCAAAAGTGGCTTTTTCTTTGCAATTCTTCCCATAAGGCCTGCACCCCTGAGTCTTCTCTTTACCTTTGTACATGAAACTGGTGTTGAGCAGGTAGAATTCAATGAAGCTGTCAGCTGAGGACATGTAAGGCATCTATTTCTCAAACTGGAGACTCTGATGTACTTATCCTCTTATTTAGTTGTACATCTGGCCTTCCACATCTCTTTCTGTCCTTGTTAGAGCCAGTTGTCCTTTGTCTTCGGTGGATGGCAGCAGTGAGGACTCTACGACAGCGCATCCCTCCTCCCTCCCGGATTTCGGCACCACTGTAACAGTTCAAGGATGGGCAAGGAGGAGGCGGGAACCGGCTGAACAGTCAACATAAAGGATTAATGATATAAATGAACTTAAAACAACATAAAACATAACGAACAGACACACATGCAACGTGGCCGCGTGCGCCTCTCTCTCCCCCGAACTGGCGTCTCTGGCTCCCATTTATCTGGCTTTCCCGCTGAACAGCTGATTCAGTGCTGGCCGTGCACTTATCACATACGTTAATTGCTCTTAACTTGAAGTATTGAGTAAGGGAACTCATACATTATGATGGCATTTAACTTGAAACTCATTGGCTGAACTTAAAATTACCATGAAATCTCAGATTAAAGGAATAGTTCACCCAAAAATGAAAATTTTCTCATTATTCACTTACCCTGATGCCATCCCAGATGTGTATGACTGTCTTTCTTCAGCAGAACACAAATGAAGATTTTTAGAAGAAGATAGAGCTCTGTCAGGTCCTTTTAATGCAAGTAAACGGGTGCCAGCAATTTAACGGTCCAAAGTCATATTTAGGCAGCATAAAAGTATTCCATGTGACTCCAGTCAATAAATGAATGTCTTCTGAAGCAAATCGATTTGTTTGTGTAAAAAATAAATTGATAATTAAATGTTATTTACTTTAGTACATAAAGTACTTTAGATACTTTAGGACTGCACAATTAATCGAAAAATAATTGAGATTACAATTATAGCTGTTGCAATTATATAATCGCAAAAACTGTCAATTACAACATTCCATTTAGGTATACTCCCATTGCGCTAAAATGTTCTATGTACAACATATTATATATTTTGGGCCATTGTGTGCATGAATGCAAAGGCAAATCTGACACGTTTAAATTAGTCTAGAGGCATATCAGTAATGCTCACTCTCTAAATTATACTGTGTACAATTTATTCAAAATGTGAATAACACTTTTGTTTTTCATGCAATTAAAATATTAAAGCAATTCAGGAACAGTTCTCAAGTTGTTTTGATGCATAGCCTACATAAAGAATATGGCATGCAACTGCCCTATGCAAAATAAGAATTTTAATGTAAATTCTATTAATGGAAATGATTAATCGCTATTACAGTATCAAAGGAAATAATCTGCAATTATGATTTTCGCCATAATCGTGCAGCCCTATTTTACTTGCATATATAACAAAGATGGTTTTGCTGCTGTCGTCTGATGGTATTTAATTAAAGGAATATTCCAGGTTCAATACAAGTTAAGCTCAATTGACAGCATTTGTGGCATAATGTTGATTACCACAGAAATTAATTTAGAATCATCTCTCCTCCTTTTTTTTTCTTTTTTTTTTTTGAAAAAAAAAAAGAAAGAAAAAAGCAAATATCGAGGTTACAGTGAGGCACTTTCAATTGAAATGAATGGGGCCAATTTTTGGAGGGTTTAAAGGCAGAAATGTGAGGCTTATAATTTTATAAAAGTACTTACATTAATTCTTCTGTTAAAACTCATGTATCATTTGAGCTGTAAAGTTGTTTAAAACATAATTGTTACAGTCATTTTATGGTTTTAGGGTTTGTTGACATTACATCATCATGGCAACGAAGTTGTAAAATTGGCCATAACTTTACACAGAAAAGGTTAATAAGTGATTTTATCACACTAAAACCATGTTTACATGCATATTGTTTATGTCTTGTGGCTAAACTTTTGAAGAGTATTTTAACATTAAAAACATTGGTCCCCCTGAATCATCTCAGACTCTTCCTCCACACTGACAGTGACAGCTGTCTTCATGACTGTCCATCTGGATCTCTGAATAGGACAACATGCTCACTGATATTGCTACACTCATCTGCTCACCTCATGTGTTTACCTCATCACACCAGCTTCCACCCATACGTGTGCTGAAGACCTGTAGCAGATAACAATGCTACTGATAGACATGCTCTTACATTGATAAGACACAACATGCAGACACCTGCCGGATATTGGCTGGTGTATGTGTGTGTTATCTGAAGAGGAAACACATGGTTTGGGCTTCAGCGACAAGGATATTTCTGCAGTGTAAATGCACAAAAATAGGCAAATTAGTTGTGAGTAGAGTTGTCATGAAACCAAAATTTAAGTATCATCAATTTTATCATCAAAATAGTGTCTAGTCAAATCAGATTTTTGTAATCAAAATGTAATCAAATAAAAAAACATTTTTATTCAAATGAAGTGCTTGAGTATAGATCCTCACAGCATAATCCAAAACACAAAATTGGTCTTATTTTTGTCAAACAAAGTGCTGCAAAACCGAGAATCACATAAAAAAATGAAAACATTTATGAAAACTTCAATTCAGTACAACAGCACTCTTGCTTGTGAGAATGCTTAAATATTATTATTTGATTTATGATTATGATTTATTTACTTATGATTATTGTTATTACAGTAAATACTACATTGTACCATACAGTAGTTATATATTTCTGTTGTGATTTCTTCAAATATCCCGTCGAGCTTTTATTTTGAATCAAACTTTTATTCTGATGTGAAGCTTTTTTGTTCTGTGTTTCTGTAGTTTCACATTTCTGTCTAAGTCATTGATTATATTATGTATATTAAAGTGCAAAATGCTGTGATTTTATTATATAAATAGTCTGCTGCACAGCACACTTTACAGTAAATGCGTGCTCTCTTCTGTCATCTCCTACAACAAGCGCAGCTTGTGATGTGTTTTGATCAGTCTGTGTTTTCAGCTTATAAGAGGCTTCACACATTCCTGTGTGCTGAAGCGCAAAGAACATGCAGACTGTATTTATTTAATTAAATTGCTGGTTTAATAATCACACACTTTAATAATCGCACTTGGACATATCACTATTTTAATTTGATTAATTGTCCATTTCCTTGTAGAAGGAGTAACAACACGTGCTCAAGAGCGTGTGAGCATTTGAAAGCAGCTGTCTTTCAGTCAGTAGGGACCGAATTGAGTCGGTGCTCGGTACTACAGCAGCTTCCTTACAAAGTTTGTTTTTGGGGTGCGTGTGTTCTTACAGATGTTGTGGGTGGTTGTCAGGGCATTGCTACAGTATATGTTTTCTAAGATGTTCTGAGTGGTTTCTCAGCTGTCGTTTCTTCTGTCCACAGTTCAGATTTTTCCATGGAACAGGCTAGAGCAGATTTCTTTGTGGTACCCTTCAATACTATTCCTGTTCGGTGCCTTTCTTATGGTAGACTTGTTTACACACATGCTACGAAGTGCTAGAGATGGCTGCAGATCCTTAACGTCACCCGAGGATTTGTCTTCAGCTTGGACTTGGTCTGATCATTTGAGGACAGCCATTATATTACATAAGACAGACAGCAGCAGTGCAGAATTTCTTCCACTTATCTGCCAAGACAGTTGGAGACTAAAATGTTTAGAAACATACAATGAAGAAATAAAGTATGAGAAGGCATGCTATATTGTGAATATAGTCATGGTTAAAGGGCGTTTTTGGGTACAATGTACAGCGGAGTGACCAGGGTCTAAAGTGTGTGTAAAAATTGGCTTTGGCGAGTAGATAAAACAAATTTACTTACCATTTGGCCATTAAATTAAGAAGCGCAACATAATGGCCTAGATGGAATTTAAAAAAAGATAATCTGACCCTCACTGATGTTAGTGACATAAATGATTAAAAACAAACATTTAGTTGATTTTATGTTTACTAAAGAAAATATTTGTCGTGACTTGTGCACCTTCAAATAACTTTTACCTCCATAGAAAATAGGGATGTCAATTTTCAGATATTTTCATAATCGATCTTTGTGGAAATTAACGATCAATTAATCGTTAATGTTAATATCACCAAAAGCACGTGGAGGACTCCAAATAATATGTGCATGTAGCCTACTGTTTAAATATAATTACAATTATTACACTTAAGAAATGCAAGTATTGGCATTTTCCTCTTAAAATATTCTTAGTTCAGTGTAGTTTAATACATTTAGGCTATGTTTAGTACAAATTAGTGAAATGTTTAATTACTGTTAATGAATTACTGTTAAAAATAACTTTTATATGTCATTTGATACATATTTGAGTTCATTAAATCTTCATGTTGTTGATCGTGGGATATTTCGGACCTTTTGACGTATTTTTTATTAAATTTTTTTTTTATTAGAAATTAAGTCAAATCATAACAAGCTGCGTAAACACAGTACATTTACATACCGCTTCTCTGGTGATAGTGTGATGTCAGCTGAATGTACCTTCGTGCTTTCCTGGCGATCGCTGACGTAATTTTAGTAGATCAATAGTGTTTGTTGTCATATTGTACTTTCACGGTGTGTGCAGAAAACATTAATGTTCATTTATAAGGAAGCGCTCCAACATTGTTTACATTGAGCCCAATTCATCTCTGACCGCAGGCGCCCTCTAGCAGCTGTAGACAGCCTTATCTACGTCTGCTGTCATAATTAAAAACGCTTTTGTCCTGAAATTAATTAATCGATGATCGATAAGCTTAATCGATCAAATTATTAACGACAATTAATCGATTTTCGTTTAATCGTTAACATCCCTAATAGAAAATGTACCTTCCGACTTTTATTTATAATGCCTAAAGTTTATTTTCTCCAGAACTCCATGTGAAAAATTACTCACGATAAGCTACCATTGCAAAAATACTAGGAACAAAATGACAATGTATCTTTACATCTTTGTTACAGGTGCAGTTTCATAGAGACTAGCTCATTTATTCATTTATTTTTTTAAAGATGTTGTAAGCACTTTCTTATGTAATAGCACACATAAAATGTCTCTATTACCTTAGAGATATCACTGAAATAAGTGTCCTGGGTAATCACACCTGTCCCTGTGACAGCACTAGTCTCTGAAAACAGAAAGAAAAAAAAAGTCACGGGACGGGCCTTGTGCTTTTTTCCAGACTGATCTCACAGTGAGATCAGAAAGAGTAGGTCGACTTTTCTTAATATAAAATCGGCGTATACTTACCGAAATTCGGAACACTGCCCCATGTGGCCAAAGCGGTAAGTGTTCTTGGGCGTATGGTCATGTGTGAGCGCCATTTTCTGGGTGTAATGTCTGCGAAGCGAGTTGTTTTTCTGCTGTAAAGGCACATATGAGGAATGACTGTTTTATAAAGTCTACAACCCATGCCCAAACCTATACCTAACCTTAACCATTAGTGTATGCAACATTTTATGTTAGATGTGAAAATGCAACATCTGCAGCGCGACCGCCTCTGATTATGCGATCATGATTACTCCCTGATCACAAGGAGATTCGATCTACCAGGTGTTCCCTGCTGATGTGATGCGCATCCAGATGTGACACGCTGTGAGGACATGACGGCGGTCCATGAGTTGGCATAATGTTGCCGATCTTAGTGTATCGGAACTATCGGAAACAACATGCCGACCTCCTGTGTGATCATGTTTTTTAGGCCAATCAGAAAGACTTTCTACCTGTGAATCATTTGGCACATTCAGGTTTGCTGAAATTGTATTGTCTTACATCTCACTGGAGAGTGGGGTATTGGAGAGAGGGTGTGTTGTGGAAGTTAGCTAAACATCTGAAATCCGTTTTAGCACTTTTAAAATAGATTAATTTATTAATTATGAATTATTTGATTTTTCTGGTAGATCTGTGTATGATGATCAGCCCAACGCACACAAAAGGTTTATGGAGAAACTTGATGTCAGAATACGCAACCATGACAGAGAGATCGAGAAAATGTGCAACTTCCATCATCAGGGCTTCGTGGATGCCATCACAGAACTGCTGAAGGTTCGAGCAGATGCGAAGAAACTGATGGTAAGTGGAAATGACAGTCAAAATCAACTTAAGGAAGGAGGAAATTAATTTTTTCTATATACAGTTGCAGTCAAAATTATTCAACCCCCACCAAGACAGTAAGGATTTACAAAGGTAAGCTTTTCTGATTACCCAGAATGTTTAAACTTTACATCTATATCAGTTGAGTGACACATTCAAAGTCATAGTGTGAATATATAACCTAATATTTCTAAATAGCAGGATTTTTAAAAAATACAGCCATGTCATAATTATTCAACCCCTATAGCATGCAGCTGTTTCTTAAATATGTAAGGCTACACAAGTAATTGTTTTAAAACAAAATTAAGTCATCAGTCTGCAATGGCACTTACATTTTAAAACTTAAGTTTAGCGTTGTAAGCAAACATGTATTTCTATGCAGAAAATGCAATTAAAAATAAGCTGTCTCAAAAGTTAATAGAGGAGATTATTTCATTACACAAGAAAGGTCATGGCTAAAAGTATTTCCAAGGCACTTCAATTTCCAATAGACAAAGTTGGCAGCACCATTCATACATTCTTTAAATATGGTACAACAGCAACCTTCTTGGGATGTAGAAGAAAGCAAAACTTAATCAAGGGAAATGTTGACTTGAATATTCAAGAAGTAATAGGAAAGTAGGAAAGACCTGTGGAGTCCTGGAAGAAGTTTTTATAGACGTATGACTCTAAACTGAAAATGAGTTTTAGACCCATGGGTCAGCAGTACGTCTGGAGTAAGATGACAAGGTGATGACAAGAACGACACCGTCCCCTCAGTCAAGCATGGAGGTGGGTCAGTCCTGTTATGGGGGTGTTTTGCGGCTGCAGGAAATGGCTATCCTGACTATGTGACTGACACCATGGATTCTTATGTGATGCCTTCAGTGTGTAAATTGAAGCTCGGTGATCACTGGACTTTCCAGCAAGACAGTAACACCAAGGATACATCCAAGTTGTCCAAAATCTGGTTCAGGGATAGGTCGTGGAATGTCCTTAAATGGCCCTTTCAGTCCATCATTTAAATCCCATTGCAAACCTTTGTAGCAGTGGCAGCACAGAAACCAAAGAATGTCAATGAGCTGGAAGCTTTTGCTCATGAGAAATGTGTAAAAATTCTAATAGAGAGGTGTCCGAAGCTTGAGAACACTTACCTGAAACATTTATTTGCTGTTATTACGGATAAAGGATGCTCCACAAATGATTGACTTTGGGGGTTGAATATTTTTGACATGACATTCGTGGAGAGAATTAGTTCTTTTTTATTTTAAAATTTGGGTAAACTGAAATCATTGTTCTCAAAATCACTCAAATGTGTATTAAAAACTTACTTTGACTGTTTACTGAGGTTTTAGTTGATGTGTTTTAATTCACATTAACAGAATGTATTGCTGTTCAGGGGGGTTGAATAATTTTGATTGCAACTGTAATGCATTTTATTGCCCATACCAAAAGAAATGTGACTGTATCACGCACAGTGATGGTATCAGTTAGTAATAACATGGTACTTGGATATATCCCGTACTATTGTACTGAATGGTAATCGTATTCAAATACCGTCGTAATCAAAGATTCTTCAAAAAATACCGTGGTATATGCACATGCCAATTTCTTAATCATCCACTGTAGAAATATTTACATTCTTCTACAGTAGAGTTTACAGGGGACTTTACGTCGCCTGGAAATTGGATCAAGAAAAGTATGGCACCATTATCCAGAATGTTTTGAGTTGAACTGAATTTGCGCAGTTATGCAGATATTGTGAATTTGTTGAATTCCTAACTGCCATGGCGGTTTGGTCATTTTGAGTCCGTAGGATTCAGCGGCCCAGGAATCACATGCCAATTCTCTTTAGCTCCCATTCCACTTCTCCAAGCGAAATATGGTCACCAAACGGTGCAGGAGAGGCTCACCATAACTTGTAATTAGACCCACATTATATAAGGCATATTCAGATAACAAGAGAGCAGATATGGCATCATTGAGGTCGCTGGGTCCTCTTTTGTTCGCAAATAAATTAGATTTTTAATAAACCCCAAAAGCGGTTCCTTATTACGATGACCTAATGAGACTTAATATGTGGGAAACTCTGCGGTCGTGCGGTCCTTGCACCTGCGCCACTATACTGGCGCACTGGTGTGGAGGTCTCCACATTTGATGATTGGTAATCAGCCACCCAGTGTTTGTATTCTGCCAAAAAAAAAAAAAAAAAAAAAAAGATGGAGAAGGGAGAGAGAGAAACAAATGTTTAATTACCAGAAAATGCTCTCCACATTTTGCCCCAGACAATGAATGGCACATAGAGCTCATTGAAGTTACCAAGAAGGGACCACTGGTCAATTGGGTCATTGATTTGAATTTTTTTGACAGAGCCAGAGGCACAACCAAAGTTCAAAAATCCCAAGTAAAATTGAGAAGTTTGTCACAGAATCTGTTAGAAAGGGCTGTCAGAAGCAATTACCGGCCATAAAAGCTCCCGGCCGACCAAAAGTTCAAGTTCCTCTGCGCATTTAATTTGAATTTGCATGGCTTTGTTCCTGACTCCTCATGAAGTATGATCTGATTACAAGGGTGAGCAGTTACAACAGGGAATCATGGGCTTATTTGTCTAACAAAAGTGATATTATGTTTTAAGGGCCAAGTGAGCGACACCAACCGAAGAATTCAAGACGCCGGACGGGAGGTATGGCACAGTCTGGCTTTGTTAGCGTGTATGCCGTTAGACCGGCAGAAGGAAAGAATGTCGATTGTTGGACAATAGCATAGAGGAGACTGTCTTGTTAATTGAGAGGGTTTCACACTCTTTAACCTTTCCTTATGTAAGGTGACGGCCCAAACGGAAGAGGTCATCCGCTGCCGGGTTCAACAGAGGAACATGGCCACCACTGTGGAGAAATTGCAGCTCTGCATCCCTGGTGAGATGCAACACAAAACACGCTTGTTAAAATCTCATCTCCATTGTTTACGCTTTTAGTGAGTCTTGAAGTATGGCTTGGAACCGCTTTCTCTTCATTTCCCAGACATTTCATCAAAAGACTGTAAAAACAATCAAGAAAACTGTAAACCTGAAATGTTCCCTGGTGTCTTTTTACAATAACAAGACCAGTACCTTGTTTAACAGTGCTCTGTGTTTGTTTTACTGTCTCTCTGTCTTAAAACTTGTTTAACACAACAACATCTGGCTGTTTGACAAACAGAAAGAGAATTTGATATTCTGTTGTCGTTACAGAGGTTTATAGAACGAAACCTATTGGATGATCCTGTAGATAAAAAGAGCTGGTTATGGTCTGTTTCTTTCAAAAAGCTACAATAGAAATTCAGAAAAGAATATAAAAATTCTACAGTAAAAAAAATTCAATTGGTTAACGCGTGGTTACCTTAACATATACGATAAAAAGTGTTCTGGTAATGTTACGGTAAAACAAGACGTGTTTTTACATATCATTTTACTGTAAAAGACTGAAAAAATGTAGTTTTCTAGATGTTTAAAAATTATGAATTTACCGTGTTATTAACGGTAAATAAGTATATTATGTTTAACAAGAGAATACATGTACATGCCTGAAACATGGTCACCATATTTGTTTTTTTTCTGTTAGTGTCTGGCTACCACAGCTGCCGATATTTTACCATAAATTTAACAATTTAATTTTTACAGTGACAAATAAAATGTTTCAGTTTAGTTCCTTTTTATGGTGTAATTTTCTCTTTCAATCACCCTCTTTTATTTCTACAGTCTTGGAAATGTACAGCAAATTGAAGGAGCAGCTTGAATCAAAAAGGTAACTTAATGCTCATTTTCTATCTCTTATTGTATAGCAGTCATAATCATTAGTGGGCATTTGTCAATAATTTTTTCAAATGGTCATTGAAACGAGGTGCTTAACTTTCAGAATGTAGTCTCAAGAGGTCAAACTATGTGCTAACGATATTAATATGCTATTTTAGTATTTGTTTTATATGATGTTTGTAATTTTTGTTTGCATTGTTTGTATTTCTGTTGAACGGTTCCGAGCACTGTGAGTATCGGTTTCACTTGCATTTCCACCCGAGTACGATTCGGTACTGTGCGATTACAGACCGGTTTCTAAGCACGTTTAACAAACAGTAGTAAACTGTACTGGTGGAATACCCTAAACATTGTGAGTCCATTCTAATCCTGATTTCGCAGCACCACAGAAAAAAAAAAAACATAACTGTGCCCATATCGATACAGAATGGCACGGTTGTGCAGCGAGAACCATTCAGACCGGTGGTGGAAAAGCAGCTATTGTCTAAATTCAGTGCAATCCTGATTTATGTGATTTCTAGTGATAAACATTAAATAAACAAAAAAATGTATACAAATTATAAATATAAAAATAAAAATAAAAATATAAATATATATATATATATATATATATATATACAGCAGTGGTATTTTTTACACAGTTTCTGCTTTTACAGTTTAAGTCAAGTTTACATACACCTTAGCCAAATACATTTAAACTCAGTTTTTCACAATTCCTGACATTTAATCGTAGGAAACATTCCCTGTCTTAGGTCAGTTAGGATCACTACTTTATTTTAAGAATGTGAAATGCCAGAATAATAGTAGACAGAATGATTTATTTCAGCTTTTATTTCTTTCATCGCATTCCCAGTGGGTCAGAAGTTTACATACACTTTGTTAGTATTTGGTAGCATTGCCTTTAAATTGTTTAACTTTTGTTTTGGGTAGCCTTCCACAAGCTTCTCACAGTAAGTTGCTGGAATTTTGGCCCATTCCTCCAGACAGAACTGGTGTAACTGAGTCAGGTTTTTAGGCCTCCTTGCTCGCACATGCTTTTTCAATTCTTCCCACATCAGATTGAGGTCAGGGCTTTGTGATGGCCACTCCAATAACTTGACTTTTATGTCATTAAGCCATTTTGCCACACTTTGGAGGTATGCTTGGGGTCATTGTCCATTTGGAAGACCCATTTGTGACCGAGCTTTAACTTCCTGGATGATGTCTTGAGATGTTGCTTCAATATATCCAAATAATTTTCCTTCCTCATGATGCCATCTATTTTGTGAAGTGCACCAGTCCCTCCTGCAGCAAAGCACCCCCACAACATGATGCTGCCACCCCCATGCTTCACTGTTGGGATGGTGTTCTTCGGCTTGCAAGCCTAACCCTTTTTCCTCAAAACATAACGATGGTCATTATGGCCAAACAGTAAAATGTTTGTTTTATCAGACCAGAGGACATTTCTCCAAAAAGTTAGATCTTTGTCCCCATGTGCACTTGCAAACTGTAGTCTGGCTTTTTTATGGCAGTTTTGGAGCAGTGGTTTCTTCCTTGCTGAGCAGCCTTTCATGTTATTTCAATATAGGACTCGTTTTACTGTGGATATAGATACTTGTCTACCTGTTTCCTCCAGCATCTTCACAAGGTCCTTTGCTGTTGTTCTGGGATTGATTTGCACTTTTTGCACCAAACTACATTCATCTCTAGGAGACGTCACCTTCCTGAGCGGTATGATGGCTGTGTGGTCCCGTGGTGTTTATACTTGCATACTATTGTTTGTACAGATGTACGTGGAACCTTCAGGCTTTTGGAAATTGCTCTCAATGATGAACCAGAATTGTGAAGGTCCTCAATATTTTTTCTGAAGTCTTGGCTGATTTCTTTTGATTTTCCCATGATGTCAAGCAAAGAGGCACTGAGTTTGAAGGTAGGCCTTAAAATACATCCACAGGTACACCTCAAATTGACTCCGATTAGCCTATCAGAAGCTAATTCCCTAAAGGTTTTGACATCATTTTCTGGAATTTTCCAAGCTGCTTAAAGGCATAGTTAAATTAGTATATGTACACTTCTGACCCACTGGAATTGTGATATAGTCAATTAAAAGTGAAACAATCTGTCAGTAAACAATTGTTGGAAAAATTGCTCATATCATGCACAAAGTAGATGTCCTGAATGACTTGCCAAAACTATAGTTTTCTAATATGAAATCTGTGGTGGTTAAAAAATTATTTTTAATGACTTCAACCTAAGTGTATGTAAACTTCTGACTTCAACTGTAGTCACAGGGCCCTATTTTAAGAATGTTATGTCCTAAGACCAATGTATACTGACTCAAGACGTGAACGCTAGGGGTATGTGTACTGGACGCTTGCCACAAATTTCATCATTAGCAGAGTGCTTATGCACTGATCACGTGCAGCCCGATTTTGCTAACCTCGTGTACTCTGAATGCGCAGAAAGCGTATGCGCCTGGAATTGTTTGTAATAATTAGCAGGTCCACAAGGTGGCATCTGGCAACACTCACTGCCGTTGCTGTCATGAAGAAGCGTTAGAAGATGTAATCGGCGCTAAACATCAGGAGATGAAGGTAAAAACAACAACAGTGGATGTGCACGTCAAGATGGCCATGTTGTTTTGGTATTTTTGTACAAGCATGCACTAAGTCTTAGGTTATGTCTTCGGTTAGGCTGTGTTAAAATATGAAGAATGCAAGCAGAATTTATCATATTGATCTGCTTACATACAAATCATGGCTAGTATTGACAGTAATTAGTAGGTCTTATCATCTGCTGGTGTAATACCCAAACTGCAAAGGCATAGACTGAGTTTAGACTATGCTCTGAGAATAGATGTGGTTTTCAGATGCCTAAAGCACAGTGACTTATTTCTTACAAAAATAGCAAATTAGACTTTGCGGCGCATCATTTACAGTACAAAGACACCCGCAATTTGGATGTATTCACCCACAGATAGCTCGAACACTTTACTCAGACTAACATGGGATTTTGCCCTATTTGTGGGAAGTGAATCGCTTTTTTGTACTTCTGCTAAAATATTACTAGCTACCATGTCAGTCCCTTTTCCTGGGATGCCGGGGTGGATGTAGGGTCACACTAAACTTGACAATAATGACCCTTTTTTGTCCATTAATGTCTACTTAGTCAATCATAACACATCATGAATAAATAAACTGTTCAAACGCAAAGACAATTGACCTTGTATGTGCCCTTCTTCACAGCACTGGCCCGTCCCAGCAGGCCCATGACAGGCCTCCTCCAAATTAAGGCAATTAGCACAATGTGTTTGTCCATTAATCTGTGTGTTGCCACTGCGTGCTAATGACCAGGCTTGGACATGGTCTAATCAGGCGGGGATTATTTCACAGTTCAGATGTAACAGTCGCTGGGAAGGGCGCCACAATGGCCCTCCACATGGACACATGCGCACTTCAGAGCAGTGAGGTCAGGGAGCATTCCAAGCCATTGGCTATTGCGCCGCAAGTTAATAAGCATATTAGTATATTGAAGATGGGAAAAGTGGTTTTTCATAAGGTGCTATTATAATGGCAAACACAGGTCATGCACTGTGCAAGGCTATTATCTTTGAGCACTGATAATGTTTCTTATATTCTAAAAAATTTCTCAGAAATTTGAGAAATTGTTCAGGCTGGAGAAACATGGATCCCATGAATGATAGCAGCATATCACATTTTACAGAAGAATTAATGTACACTGGCAGCCAAAAGTTTGGAAAAATGTACAGATTTTGCTGTTTCAGAAGGAAATTGGTACTTTAATACACCAAAGTGGGATTCAGCTGATCACAAAGTATAGTCAGGACATTACTGATGTAAAAAACAGCACCATCATTATTTGCAAAAAGTCATTTTTGCTCAAATCTAGACAGGCCCCATTTCCAGCAGCCATCACTCCAACACCTTATCCTTGAGTAACCATGCTAAATTGATCATTTGGTACTAGAAAATCACTTGCCATTATAATCAAACACAGCTGAAAGCTATTTGGTTCGTTAAATGAAGTTTAACATTGTCTTCGTGTTTGTTTTTGAATTGCCACAGTATGCAATAGACTGGCATGTCTTAAGGTCAATATTAGGTCAAAAATGGCAAAAAAAAAGATTTTATACAAAGTTGTACACTACAGTCTTCAAAAACAAAGGACAACTGGCTCTAACAAGGACAGAAAGAGATGTGGAAGGCCAGATGTGCAACTAAACAAGAGGATAAATACATCAGAGTCTCTAGTTTGAGAAATAGACGCCTCACATGTCCTCAGCTGACAGCTTCATTGAATTCTACCCGCTCAACACCAGTTTCATGTACAACAGTAAAGAGAAGACTCAGGGGTGCAGGCCTTATGGGAAGAATTGCAAAGAAAAAGATCACTTTTGAAACAGAAAATCAAAAAGAAAAGGTTAGAGTGGGCAAAGAAACACAGACATTGGACAACAGATAATTGGAAAAGAGTGTTATGGATCTTAACCCCATTGAGGTTTTGTGGGATCAGCTGGACTGTAAGGTGCGTGAGAAGTGCCCGACAAGACAGCCACATCTATAGCAAGTGCTACAGGAAGTGTGGGGTGAAATGTCACCTGAGTATCTGGACAAACTGACAGCTAAAATGCCAAGGATCTGCAAAGCTGGCATTGCTGCATGTGGAGGATTTTTTGATGAGAACTCTTTGAAGTAGTTTAAGAAGTTCTGAACATTTTTTTCAAATTGTAATAGTAATTTTTCATATTATTAATGTCCTGTCTATACATTGTGATCAGTTGAATGCCACTTTGGTGAATAAAAGTACCAATATCTTTCCATAAAAGCAAAATTCCAAACTTTTGGCCGCCAGTGTAAGTACTTTTATAAAATTATAAGATTCACATTTCTGCATTTAAACCCTCCAAACACTGGCCCCATTCACTTCCATTATAAGTGCCTCACTGTAACCTTGATTTTTGTTATTTCTAAAGAAAAGGAGGAACGAGTCAAAATAAATGTTTATGGTAATCAACATTATGCTACAAATGCTGTCGATTGGGCTTAACTTGTATTGAACACAGAATATTCCTTTAATGTTAATATATAGTAGTTAAGACACCTAATATAAAGCGAGTCCCTGATTTGTTGTCATTCTGTTTAAATCTGAAATGATTCTATCATTTAATAACAGGACGCTGAGGGTAGCAATAAGAATTGTTTCCCAAACATTGTCCCTTCATTCTTCCTCAAAATGACCAAAAAACATTGTTAGCAAAACTGTCAAGGGTTCAGAATCATGAAGTGGAGTTAGACCCAGAATCTTTATATTTCTTTATGATTCCCATCCCTACTGCTG